>NC_133620.1:314888972-315188972 GCF_048593235.1 Sminthopsis crassicaudata | reverse complement strand
AACTTCCTCTTTACATCAGACTGAATCAGAGTGGCAGGCTGGAGAAAGTTATTGGTCATTTAGTTCAGAGGGCTTCTTAAACTTTTCTTACTCCCAACTCATTTTTGCCAGAGAATTTTTATATGATCCTAGATATATAGGTATATAAATCAGACATTTACTGATAGTAAGTCATAATTTTGCAATTCCCACATTCAATTATGATACTCCATTCTGGACCATGACCCACAATTTAAAAAGCTGGGATTTAAGAATAATGTAGTTCAAACGAGCTGGGACTAATTATAACATAAATTGTACACAGATTGATAATACAGTATATGTGAGAAACTTGATCACTTGTGTACAAAAGGTAGTTAATTGTTTTTCTTTGTCAGTATCTATATTCCTGCAGAAACATATTCCTTTACAAGTAAGCACACTAAGGTTTTAGGTTACTGGGTTTGTTTGGTTTGGAGGGGAGGGGGAGCAGGATGGAGAGCAAGCGCAAGGTTTTTTTTTTTTTTTAATTATTATTCTAAAGTAACCAGAAGGTGTCACTGTGAAACAAAGTTGCACAAAAACACTCTTCCATTCTTATTCCCAAACAAGAAAAAGAGGGAGGAGCTGATTTCCCCCCGCCCCCCAGACTACACCGTTCTCCTGCCATTAGACTACCCGGAGGCATAATTTTTCTTCGGATCTCATTTTATTCCCTATTCCGGGCACTTCCAAAGAAAGTCCAAACTTTGGCTGATAGTCCTCTAGTTTGAGCAGTCACACCCCATATGGCAATAATTGAGCTGACTTTCTAATCCAGGAACAAATAATACTCTTTCTCCTTTGATCCCTTTCTCTGCCAAATTAGGGAATTTCTATAAGAGAAAAGGTTGTTAATAAAATAACAGCGCAGAGCCCCCATTTAGGAAAATATTTAATTTCAGGTAAAGGTTTAGATCTCTGATCTATTTAAATTGTATGTTTTTCCAGCTAATCTCTGATTTGATCAATTGCCCTTTACTTAATATATACTAAGCTTAAAGATATGAAATACACAGAATTCATAATTGAACATGGAATTTTATATGAAATAAGGATCAGGATAAAAACAGCAGTTAGTATATATAAATACCTGTTAATAAACAGGTTCCCAGGAACAGGGAAGAGAATTTATGGAGAGAAAAACTTTTTGGAGCTTTCCTTTTTTAAAGTGGTGGTTGTAAGCTGCCAGCAGCATCATTTTGAATACATTGTTTCAAGAGGGATGCAGGGATCTGAAAGGTAATTTGCAATTGCTTCCTTAGCTGTCAACCACTCTTCTTTCTGCCACAGCTCAGTCCACTACTCTACTCTTCCTGATCACCCATCATGATCACCCCTCTGCTGTCAGCTCCTTGATTCTCTCTCAGTTCTGTCACAGACAAGACAATGTTTCTAATAATTTTCCAGCTGACTTCAGGGAGACTTTCTCATCTGCCTGGGAATAGGCAGTCTACTCTTCAAAACTCTCAGACTAAAACTAGTCTGCCCACTTCTAGCAACTAAAAGATCACAATAGCATAGTCTTATCAGAATCATACATATACATATGTGAATAGATGATATATAAAGTATTGCCCTTAACTTCATCCCTGACCAACCTGAAAATATACATAATTTCAACTAGAAAAAATGAAATTTAACTTTATGAAGATATTAGACCTTGGTTTATTTCTATTTTTTGGTTTTTTTTGGTAATGTATGGTTCCACAACAAGGAAAGAAGTACACAGCAGCTATGCTACAGTTGTTCTATGCAAAGAACTTAAGAAAACAGAAATAAGGAATTTAGTACAAGTTGAGGTTTTACAGAAACCATCATTGTTTTAATTCTTATAATATTTATAATATTTTTAATATCAAAACTTTCATCTAGGAGCATAGATGAACTTCCTAGAACTTCCAATTCATTCTTTATTTACTCAAATGTATTTTCTAATCCTCCAAAGAGAGGATTATTGATTATAGATTGTAAGTTATCAAATTTAGATTGTTGACTTTGAACGATTATTGAAATGGAATTATTGAATTATCATTGAAATCATTATTAAATATTATTCCTACCACTATATATTTATTGAAACTGCATAATTATTCAACACTTATTTTTCCTCATAGACAATTATTTTCCTTATGGTATAATACAAATTGTAAACTAAATGCCATTTTCCAAAGTTTCTTGCTCTATCAGTTAATCATAATGTTGAGAAAAAGAGGAAAAATAAAGGAACAGCAAAATACATGTATACTTTTGTGGATGAAAAGTTGTTTTAAATTGTTGTAAAACATTATTATTTTATTTTAAAGACTTTCATTCCCAAGCTTAAAGTCTCCATGACAAACATTAAGGAGAGGAATCCTCCCCACTTGAAACTTTTTGGAAAAGAATCTCATTAGGTGATCAAATTATCAGAAATGCTACTAAATGATATAACTTTCTCCTTTCTATCCATGAATCCCACTTTAAAAATTCTGTTCTCTACAGAGGTTAATATGAATACATAAGAGCAGAGTGCTTGTTATAATAAATTTTTCCCTATCCGAGGAGAGGGGGAAAAATATAGACCTGACAATCTCAAAGCCATCAAAAACATTCTTGCTAAGCTTAACAGATCCTTTTCTGGTTTGGTGATCACCTATTACTTCTTTGTGAAATCTCATAGTCATTGTTTTATTTTTTACAAATATTAATTTGAATATTTGCTTTGAAATATTATTATGCTTTATGTAATATGAATATAGAATAATACTAATTGCACAAAGGAAAAACTTTTAAAGCATTTAAAAACTTAATGTGATCAATTTTCAATATTATATTATCACATTATATTGCAATTATAAAACAATCCTAAACTCTTCCTCAGTGTTACCATATGGCTCCTATTTATCTTTCAGATATTACTGTTAGTAACTTAGTAATCATATCTTTGAATTCTTTCAATACCCAAAATTTAAGACCAGGTGACTTGAATTCATCACAGGCAATTAGGTGCTTTCTTACTATTTCTGCTTATCTTGGAAGCCTTGTTAGCCATTTTTGCTCTGCCATTTCCTCTACAGAGACCATTGCCCTTGGCAGAGAGAACTAGAAAAATATGAACTCAACAGCACTTCCTGTACTATTTTCAATTATCATCATCCATCCCAAGCAGAAATCCTATCCTTTCTTTGATCTTTCTATTTTTTCCAATATAACTTAAAAAACAAACAAACCAAAAAAAAATTAAAAAAAAACAAAAAAAACCCCAAAAAACAAAAAACAAAAACCCTTATTTGTTATCCTTAAATTCCCTTACTAGCCTTAGCTCATTCTGAACTTCAGCTCTCTTGACATTGTTTTTATAGGACTGTTCCACATTCTTATAATTATCCTCGTTCCCCTGGACTTGCTTCCATCTTTTGTACATTTCTCATTAAATTTAAGTTAGTTTGTGAGGTCCTGTTGCATCCACATACATTTTTTTCTTCATATATTTCTAATTTTTTCTTTTTTCCTTAGAATTATTTTCCCCTGTGTCTTCAGAATTTTATTCTTGAATAAAGCCCCTCCAGGATTGACTTCTCCTTGTAGAATTCCCCTGTAGTCTCTGGGGATTCTATCTATCCTTCCTTTGAATTGTTCGAAATCTGCTTTCCCAAAATCTAGGATATATGTCACCTTATATCTGAATTTCCTTGTCTTCCATATAACTAACTCTAGGAGGGAAAGATTACTTCCTCCTCTGGTTCCTACAATTTTTTTTTCACTAACAAACAGAGGAATTGGTTTCTGGGAGTAAAAGTTATCACTAAAGCAAGTCAAAATGTTTTCAGCACAGAGAAAGCTTCAGCAGATATCTGCAGGATTAGTTTCCTAAACTTAATAAAATAATTGGAATTATGTGATAATTTTTACTTCTCTGGTGCTTTGGAAGGGGATTGCTTCTGGCAAGCCTTCCATGTAGAGGAACTCAGGAATGGATTCAAAGACTGGATACAGGACCTTGACAGCCTCAGTAAGTCCAAGAGCTTGAGCAAATTTCAAATTAAAGATCTCTTCCACCTGCTTACTTATCCATATGTTAATAGTAAAATGCAATGTGTCCTCTTTTATTTTAAGATCCTTTGCAGGCAAAGATTGACGATATTTGATCATACTGTAGGCATGAATTGACCATTTTGTCCCAGATTTCACTAGTCTGAAACAGTATACTTTAGTAAATCTAACTTAACATGAGCATTATCTTATATTGCTAGTAATATCACCCTACACCTCCTCCAGTGGAAGACTTCAGTCAGAGCTATCTTTCAATAGATCCCTACTCCACACTCACATGATATGATTAGAGACATTAGGAAAGCTCCTCAACCCCAATTGGAACCATTTCGTTCAGTCTATCCAGAGAGAGTACACAAAGCTCAATAAACTTGCCCTAGGGCTACTTGGTTCAAGTGCCCATATTTCATTTATAAGCTATATGATCTGGGGAAGTCATTTGACTTCTCTGACACTCTACTTCTCATCTGTAAAATGGGATAACAGCCTTTTCCCTACTCACCTCTTGGAAACTGCAGTAAAAAACACATGAACATGTTATGAGCATAACATAGCTTTATACATGTAAATCATTGTTAACCTAAGAAAATCGTTCTTTTGATTAGGGAGGCAGTACAAGGGAAAGAAAAATGGATTTGAGTTAGGGAATAAAGTCTTGACTCTACCCCCTTATTACCTGGAAAAGTAATTTAATCTTTATGGGTCTCAGTTTCCTCATTTGTAAAATGAAGGATTGGAATTGAACCTCAAGATTCTAGCTCTAAATCTATAGTCCTGTGTTTAAAGAATTAGAATCTTCAAAAGTTATTGGTTAAAACACACTGACCATACATTAAAACTCACTCTGTTAACTGAGAAATTTAAGAGGCATGTAAGAGTTCACCGAAGAGAGGGCTAATATGATCTAGAGCTATGATCAACTATTAACCCTGAGTAGAAAAGACACCTTATTCATTTGTGTATTTTTTGTTGTGCCTTGCACAATTATTTATCCTGAGGGTTTTTTAAATTATATGTTGAGCATATACATGCAAGGCACTGTGAAAGGTATTCAGGATATAAGAATAAAGAGATATGGTCCCTTCCTTCAAAGAGCTTAATGGGAAAAAAGAAGAATGTTGTTTAATGAATGATTTTTTTGGTTCATTCAGTTCAGCAAACATTCAATAAATGAATGATATCCTTTCTAGGGACAACTAGGCAAGAGCTATATAGAAATAAAAATATTGTCATATTGTCAAATATATGTCATAGATAATGTTGATTTGGGAAGAGAGGAGAAGGGAAAAAGATAAATCCTGAGCTTGGAGCACCTTTGTAGGAGTCACAGCTAGCCAAGGAGTAGCACCAAATGCAATAGTAGGGGAGTAAGGCATAAAACAGGAGAGGGATGTTGAAAGGAGTGTGTGAGGTTTCTTAGCCTATTTAATGTGATCCAAGGGTCAGTCTAGTATTTAGCATTTTCTTCTTGAAGCTGCTTCCATCCCTAGAGAGAGGGTGGAAGACAGGCACTTAGACAAAGTCTGACTCACTCTTTTTTGGGGGAAAAAATACAACAACAACAACCAAAAAAAAAAAAAAGCCCAAGTGGCAGGTTTTCCCATGATCTGATTCCAGCTAAGTGTAAACAAATAACAAGCTCCTACATCCAGTGGCTATAAACTGTGGGAGGAAAAGAACAGGTGTCCACTAGCACCAGAGAGCAGTATCACAGCTGCCTGCCCATGCCATGGCTCCAGGAATGTATATACCAGCAGCCTACTTGCCCACGGGCAATAGGCAAAGCTAAAAACAAAACAACAACAACAACAAAAAAAAAAAAAACCCAACCAAACAAACAAACAAAAAGCAGCTGTTGGCCAACCTGCTGGTGCCAGAGGGAATGAAGCAGTTTCTTTATAAACTGTTGGCAGTTGGGGTAAAGGATAGCTGGATACTTATCCTCATTGGCAAAGGGCATAGAGAAGGAAAATACAAAAAGCAGCTGTACCTCCTGGATTTGGTACAATGATGACTTTTGATGGGCAAGAAACTGCCCTCATTAATCCAACCAAGCAGGGTACAGACAAGGTACACCCTGTGCCCAGATTATCTCCTTCCAGGTTGTTTTAGAGGAAGGCTGCCTGGTGCCCTTTTGATGGTAGATGCTATTTCCAAAGAAAAGAAACTAGAGAAACTGCATAATAGACCAGTAGGCTCATATTATGTTGACCCTGTAATGGGCTTCTCTGAATTTATCAGATCAGTCAGCTTTTCAGAAATGACATGTCCCTAGCTAAATTCATGAAATTGCTCTTATATCCAGGGATGAAGAGATCTAAGTCATTGCCATTCTTTCTCTATCCAAAAGGATGAAAGACAAGAAAGTTAGTTCTGAACACACAAATAATTCACCAGACAAGTTCTATATAGTAAGAAAAATTTGTTTCTAATGTTCAATTACGTTTTAAAGTTAATACTTAGGGATAACCAAGAAGCCAACTAACTCTCTGCTCACTAGTTGTTTTGAGAAAAACAATTTAAAACTTGACTTCCAAGTACTGACCCTGACCTCAAGGATCCAGTGCTGATACCTGGAAAGCACAGAGGATCAAACTATAGCTAAGGCTTAAGGTAAAAAAAAAAAAACAAGGTGAGGAGAAAGAGTGCCCATCCTCCAGAGTATAGGCTCTGGAAGACCAAGACACGTGAAATATGTAACTTGACTATGCTTTCCTGTTCACTGAGACCTCAACATGGCTTTCATCAGTTAGAATAAAGCCATATTCATCTTTTAATTCTCTGGCCCAATCCTTTTCCTGGTACCTTACAAAGGTCTGCTTGCCACAGGTAATAGGATTGAAGTCAATATATAAGGAAAACTCTGATGATCTGATAAGCAAAAAGACATTCTTTCCCCTTCGATACACCTAGCCCTGATATTAATCCACATTACCGTTTGTCTCATGTGATCATCTTGCCTTCTGGTTACTGAGAAAATCACTGAACACAGATATCCCACTTCCCTTTCCACCCAGTACCAAGCAACAGGGAGAAAAGCATAATCAGGCACAATATTTCCTGCACCCATGTTTGTCTTGTTTCCACAACAATGATAAGGGTAAGAGGCATCCAGGGAACATCTGTTTTCTTAATTCCAACCCACTCAACTAGCCACTAGGTTCCTGAGACATGAGTGATAAGAGTATATAGAAGAGCTATCTTGTACTATGTCCATAAGTAGTTGTAATATATTCCACAAAGTGGGTGAGAAGTCCAGCAGGAAATCATGGGGACTGCAGGCTTATCTCTAAAATGGTCGCACATATCAGTAAACAACCAGGAAGGCAACTAAAATGACTTAGCTTGTTTCTTTTTGAAGTTACTCATGAGTTCCTACATTCATCTGCCCCAAGTAAAGAGAAGCAAAGTCAGACTTTGCTTGGTTCTTTTAATAACAAGCTATTCTAGATGAGAGTTAGGCAAAGGGATAGCTGCCACCATGTGTTAGATGAGCAGGCAATATTGGAGGGACTTTCCTACCTACACATTCCTCATAGCAGACAAGGTTCAGTGGGTACTCTCTGGACATAACCTTTTTACTTTCACAGTGACATTTTCTATCTTGGCAGAGTCCTGAAAAGGGTATAAGAAGGCAAGAAGTCAATACAGTTAATTCATAAGGAAGGCTTGGTAATGGAGCCAGTAGAAATTGATCTATCCTTATAACAACTCTTTCCCCAACTTTCCTATGATCCAAATACCAGTAGTCCTGGGAGCTGTAAAGAATTTTTCTAGAACTATGTGCTAAAAGCAATTTTTTTCTGGGGTAGAACTTCATTCAGTGGGAAGACAAAATGACTACTTCTCTTATTTTCCATGATTTACTTTGCTCTGTTTAGTAACCCTTTAAATGTTTCCTAATTAGTTCCAGGAATGGGAATGGAAATTTTTTTTCTGGGAAATTCAGCTATATTACTAAGCTATTAAAGGATTTATATATTGTTAGAAGCAGGATATCCCCAGTCCTTCCTTCTCACATGTTCCCTTCCCTGATAATTGAATAAATTTCCAAAGTTACACAAAAGGGCATTGCAAAATTTAGGAATAGATAACATTTTTCATTTAATGAGAATCCTGTGGAATGTAGATGGAGTGGAAGCAGCGATCCAGGAGGAGAGTGGTATTTCAAGAAGGAATTCAGACTGGTGCTTGGATATCAAAGAAGGAAGGTGCTGGTCATGGAAATATAAGATTATAGTCATCTTCTGGAGCTGAGAAAGAAGCTGAGGCTTATGGCTCAGCATTGTGTTTGATCAGATACCCATTAAAAGTGATGTAGGTATCAAACTCATCACTGAAGATGGCATTCTCCCGCTCCCCCTTGAAGAGCCGTACCCAGACTTCATCCTGTTCCTGAAGCTCCAACATCAAGCTTTGGCTCTGCATGATGCTTCGGTCGCTCACCTGGGCATAGAGTATCACCACTTCAGCATCATTCTTCATGATGTGGAGATAGGTCTCCTTCTGGTTCCAGGTGTGTACATTGAGGCTGAAGAAGTAGATTCCAGGCACATAGCAGTAGAATTTACCTGTGAACATGTTGAAGTGACTGTAGAGGTTGACAAATTCCATGTCAAAAATCAGCGTCTGGTAATAATCATTGCTGTGCAAGGGCTTCTTCCGTCCCACTGAGAAGGCAGCATAGTGGTTCTTACATCGGTCACCAGGAGCCCCCATTGTGCCCTTTTGTCCCTTTGGTCCAACATGGCCCCTGGCACCTATTGATCCTGTTTTGCCAAATTTCCCTTGGAGGCCTCTCTCTCCTCTGTCACCCTTTTCACCTAAAAGGGATATAAAAAAAAACATGGTAGTAAGTGGTTTACCCTTCTGTTGTCATCCCAGGAAACAGACTTCACTCTGTCTTCCCTCATACTTTCAGCATCCAGGTTCCCAGATTAATTCTTCAATCCTAACTTCTACTCTGGCTATCCCGTTTTTATTTTTCATATCCTGAGCACAGGGATGATTTGATTCCCAAACAATCCATCAACCCCAAGGAACTTTCTATTTTGATCCAGAACCAACAATTTTTTTTTCTTGAAAGCCCTGGCAAGGAAAAAGGGATCATATGGGTTTGTCCAAAAGCAGCAGTTTCAGTGACCAAGCCCATGGCTCACTTTAAGCGAATTAATTGCAGATGTCGGAGCTCCAGGATCCAGCCTCCTCACCACAAAATCCAGGTCACATGTGTTCCCAGTTAGATTTTGCAGTGTTGTGCAAGGTTATCTGATGCTCGCAGTATTGTGGCGTTCAGGTGGCATTTCAGAAAACAGGCTGGGGAGCACCAAACCTCAAAACAAAGAACAAAGAAACTTGCAGTCAAGAATGCAAGTATAGGTAGAAGGGATCCAAACTGTCTCTATACCTTGCTGTTCTGATCTATATTATTCTGAGGATTCATCTCCTGACCCACATCCTAAAAAAGTATTCACAACCTTGTCTAGAATCTCAAAAGGTAGGAGAAGTTTCCTTCTTTCTCTTCTAGGCAAAAAATCACTATGGCCTTGTAGTCCAAACTGCCCCAGAAGAATTTATTTCCCTTCTAAATTGAATATTCATTTTTAGATATGGGGAGTAATCCCTCCTATACTCAGTTTTGAAGCATTCAAGGAACAAGACCATCTCCCTGACCTTTTAAGATAGTGATATTGATCTGGGGCATTGGCATTGGCATTGGCTGGTACATGGGGATGCCTGAGTCACAACAGCGGAAACACTGAGAGGCAGAGGACTGTTCTTCCAAGCTGGGATTGTTCTTTTCATGGTGATCTTCAATCCTGAATGAAAAAAGGAGTACAGAAAAGAAAATAAGACCTTCTAACAAAGGAATAATCTCTTTTAATCATTCTACTGAATAACTCCCCCAAGAATGGGGAAGGAGAACTGGCTTTTGAGTCAGAGAATCTGGGATCACATCCTAGCTTTGCCTAGTTTAACTTTCACTTAATTTCTCAGGACCTTGATTTCTTCTGCTATGAAAAAGAGAGAGTTGAATTAGATGACTCTAAGATCCTTTTCAGCTCTAAATCTGTGAGCTTTTAAAATATGATGCCAACAGCTGTTCACTCTCTTAGTTTCCATGCTGAAGCAGTACCAAATTCTATGCACACCACCCTGCTTTCCCTCAATACTTCCCCCAAATGTTCAGAAGGGAGCTTTTACCCTTTTTAACCAAACACATTCAACAAATGATCATCAAGTATCTATTTATTACCATGCAAGATATTGTCCTAAACTTTGTTAATTAGAAGATAATGAATGAAAGATGCAAGGTTGTCTGGGGGTTATTTACACCAATGACGGGTCAGCATGTAAAGAGATTGGGTCTCATCAGCTCATCTATAATCATTCATTAAGTATCTAATTTTGTCAGGCACTTTTCTAGGTGATATAACTAGAAAGATGAAAATGAATCTGTTTGGAACTGGAGAAAGTTTTAAGGGATGATCTAGTACAACCTCCTCATTTTAAGGATGAGGAAACTGAGTCCTTGAGAGATAAGGTGGCTGATCTAAGGTCAAAGAGATAGTGAGTAGCAGTTTGGATGTTGAAACCAGGGATTTTGACTTGACATCTGGTGCTCTTACCACTATACCACACTATTGACAGCATAATAACAATCATTATGAACATGGCCATTAATAAGGACTTGTGAACTTGTCCAAGCACCAGCACGTATCACATCCCATGTATAACTTAAAGCTTATCAGATTCATTGCAACTACATTCAGCCTGACTATTGTTGTTGAATTGTTTCAATCACATCTAACTCTTTGCAACCAGATTTAGGGTTTTCTTGGCAATACTGGAGTAGTTTGACATTACTTCTCCAGTTCATTTTACAGATGAGAGAAATAAGGCAAAAAGAGGTAAGTGACTTGTCCAGAGTCAGATAGCTAGTATATGTCTGCAGTTGGATTTGAACTTAGGTCTAAGTAAATCCAGACCAAGTCTCTATCTACTGTGCCACCTAGCTGCCAACAGTCTAGCTGGAGTTACATAAGGCTCAGTTAGATAGTTTCAGAAGCTGTATCTTAAATCCTGTTTTTTCTGATTCTAACTTAATCTGTTATAATACACTGCATTTCATTAACATGATAAACCTAAGTTGAATAGAACACCTTGTATTTGGTTTATTTATATGGAAATAGTTATAATCAAATATAAAATAAAATACATCCTTGACTTGGTTTCTCATATATCCCATAAGAAGATAGTTTCTTGTTTAATTATCAATTTAATTTATAATATTATATATATACATATATTATATATATATATTCTATTGTAATGTTTAAATCTTGAGCCAGAAAATCACTAGGATCACCAAAAGACAACAGTTTCATGCTACCACCTAGTGGTTTCCTATTGAATTGCACAGATTTCTTGAGTCAAGAACGGTATTTGACTAGGAGCTCTGAATCTAAGCTGATTTTACACAGACCGGGATGTTCTCATTAGGCTTAAAATTTTAGACTAGAATTACATAAGACTCATTCAAATGAAGTGATCTGCCTATAATTACCCAGCTTGTAAGATGCATTGCATTTAAAGACTCAGCCTCTCTTAATTCCAAAAAAATTTTTAGATAGAAAATTAAATCCAGAGGTTGCCCATATAGTTCTATTCGCTACTTCACTCTGAACTCAGCTCACATCCCTTTCCTATGACCTCAGAACAGAGCTAAGAAACAAGTGAGCTCAGTTCTCAACATAATTAAGAGGTAAAAGAAATGAGGTGACAATTTCCACATAGGCTTTTTTTTTTTCTTACAAGGAACTCAATGTACTTTATCACAGAGAGGCTGAACTCTACACATCCAACATAAGTGGCAGTAAATCCTAAGTTTTTCCATGGAACAGCCTTTTCTGATCTTGCTGTCTTAATAGGAAGATAGAAGGCATAAGAGAATAAGAGGAAACAATGTGGTGGGGAAAAACCCCCCACAAGATTTGGAGTAAGAGGACTTGGCTTCTAAATTTCTCCTCCCTCCACACTACTTGTGCAAAATTAGGCAAGTAACTCTTTGGACCTTAATTTTCTCATCTGCAAAATGAAAGTGTTGGGCCAGAACTGCTAGTCCTAAATATATAATTCTACGATGTATGCTATGATCCTTTTCCACTTGAATCATAGCATTCAGAACTAAAAGAGACCTTAAAGGTCAATAAACCCTCTCTGCAGGGGAGGAAACTGACCAAAGTCACACAAATAAATTAGTGAGTCTCTGCCTGGTCCTTGTGAAGGTGCTGCTCACACCAGATGTATCACACCAGATGAAAATCAGGATTAATCTCATTCCTTTATATGTAGAGGGAGACTAGGAAGGAGACCTTTCACTTTTTTTTTTTTTTTAAATGAACTAAACCATTTGTTAAGTCCCTGTAGTAGACAGGCACTGAAAATATAAATAAGGCAAAGTTCTTGCTCTCAATGAGCTTACCCTCCAAGAGTAGAGAAAGACATGCACTTATATAGATAATTATAATACAATGAAATCAGAAAGCCCTATGTTCAAATCTGACACAGAAAATCTGGGCAAGTCATTTAACATCTTAGTATCTCTGGCAATTCTAAGAAAACATGATGATCTTCATCAAGAGAAATTTCTGTACTGGGAAATAGCTGTTTGTCCAGACTAAAGGATTATTCATTTTCAAGATAAGGAAATTGAGTCATTAAGCAGAATGTTCTGAAGATTGCAATCTAGCAGAAAAGCTAGGCTTAGAATCCAAAAATCCTGTCTTTTTAGCCAAGGACTTTAGACATAATCATTCAGTGATAAGCCTGTGAAGCTGGGAGATCCAGCATCAAGCTCATTAAAATCAGTGATTAAGGGCTCATGTTCATAAAATCATAGGATTTTTAAATTATAAGAGCTCATATAGATCAATACAGTTCAATTCCTCTTATTTTACAAAGGAAGAAAGTGAGATTCCTAGAGAATAAATAACTCCCAAAATTACAAGGTAGGCAGTAAGAAAGTCAGGATTTGAATCTAGGTCCACTGATTACAAATACAGAACTTTTTTCATTATATCACACCAGCAAGACAAATGGCTCACATAACCCAATTCCCATGCTTTATACCAGTGCCTTAAATATCTCACTTTTCAATGTGATCTGGCAATGGTGATGGTGAACCTTCCACCTTAAACTCTTCCTGAGTCTCCTCCTGGTCCTTCTGAGGTTGCTGCTTTTGTGATACCCTGCCCAATGCTGTGTCACACCAGATGAGAGTCAGCAGCAGACAGGATCCAAAAATGAATCCAAATTTGTAGGAACCAATCATTTTTTCTCACTCTAGGGTAGAAAGAGACATACAAGAAAAGTTAAGAGAGTCAAACCATAACAGATGAAACAATAACTGAGATGCCCCCCCCCCCTTATCTACAGCTTTGGGGAAATGTCTCTGCCAGAACTTATTTTGATCTTATAAACTATAATGATAGGAACCATAACCTGGGACTTGAGCCCATCTGTTTGAGGCTTGAGAGATGAGAGCTAACTGGCTAATTTCTTAAAGTAACAGTCACTGCCCCAGCACAAGAACAGTGGCTTTTCCAAGACCTTGAAGAATGAAACATATGGAAATTCATATTTAGAATTCCATTAACCATTGTTATTCTAATTATTAGACAATTAGTTGTTTAGAGGAAGCCAGAAATGATGGAATGAACACTAAATCAGAAGCCAAATAGTTTAGATTTTAAACATTGCTCCATGAGTCACTAGTTGCATGAAGAGCAAACTAGTTCAACTTTCTGAGCTATGGTTTCCTTATCTGTAAAATGAAGATAACAATTCTTGCTTCACCAACTCAAAGGGCTGTGAATATAAAGAGGAGTAACAAAAGAACCCTCCAATTTGTTGAACTGGGACTGGGCATGCATGGCTCTATGGACAGACATGTTCTTGTCCACTGCTGAAGGATATGGTTAACAAGTAGTTCCTAGTAGTCTTTATGTGTCCCGTGATTGAATGATGATTGACATCTGATCCAGGAATAGTTGTCCTCACTAGAACTTTAAGAGCAATTTTTAAAAAAAATTCTGCCTTCTGCTCTTTTTGGCTATCCCTTGTATTTTCATCAGAGAGAGGTTCCCTCCCTTCCCCATGGAGTGAAATGATAACAGCACATAGTAGTAAGAGCATGGGCTTGTTTAGATGAGCCTGAAATTGGACGTGATGTTTCTAGCTGCCTCTTCCTTTTTGTATTTCTTTCTCTGAGCCTAGGTCACTAAAGGGCAATCTTGAGAAAGGGTCATTTCCAGTCCTGTCAGTAACCTTGGGAATCTGAGAATTTTGGATTTGACAATGTAGTAGATTGTGATTCCCCCTACATATTCTCAGAGGAAAAAATTATAGCTACCAAGAAAATTCTGTAGTCAAAAAGACTAAACATATTGAAGCCATGCCATATTTTGTCAGGAAGTATGGAGGCTCAGACTCAAACCTAAAGTGAATGTGAAATATCTTTTGAGTAGTTTTACAAAGTTGCCTTTAACTCTCAGGAACAATATAATAGATAATAGGTTATTCTTTCATGTTTTATTTTTGTTAATGTGGTTTTTGAATTTTAAGCATTTATTTTGTGGAAAAAGAAATAAATGTTATCCTATATCTGATATCTATTTTATATATTGTGTATTTCTTCTAGAAGGGATCCAATTCATTTCTTTAATTTAATAGAGACTCTAGACATGAGCCATACATAAGTTTTATTTAAGAGATTTTCTGTGACACTCTGGGATGAGTGCAAGGAGCCAGAGAATGTGAGAAAAGCCTTCTCTCTTAAGTCCTTGTGAATCCAAAGCCACAGTTGTTATGGAAAGGAGGGCTCTCCCCAGACCAAGGTAATACAAAGTGTTATGTGAGTTATTCTGGACTATATAAATGTGAACTGTTATTACTGGACCCACTTAGAAAAGGAGAAAACTCCCAAGCGATTTTGTAGTCATTGAAGTGGCTAAATCATCCCTTGATTGCACTCTATGTGATACTGGATTATTTTCTCCCATTGTCCCTCCCCGGTAAATAAGGTGGTTAAGAAAGTAGGTACATTAACTACAATAGTCCTCTAGGGAATTATTTAATATGCCTCCTGAAACATCTAATTTAGAAAGAGTATTCCTGCCCCCTTCAGATGATACCACTCTAATCCAATTTTTATTTCCCTCTCATATCTGCTTTCTTAAAAAGCATTAGACCTTAAAATCCTTAACAAACTCTCAAAATACTCATTTTTGAAAGAAGCTGTAGAACATTTGCTGAATTATCAGTGACAGGGCAATTTAAAATAAGAAAAATTTCATATATCTCTTCATCATTTGAAACTGGGCACTTCAAGGCTCTTTGGACAATGTCAACTTGGATAGAATTCTATGGTATGAAGCTAAAACCCTGATGCTTGTATACACTAAGCCTTAGGATTAGTATCTCACAGTGGTCAGAATGACTTGTCATCTCTGATGAATTCCAGTTTATCAGAATTAGCTTTACTTATAAATTCCTAAATTCCTACAGCTGGAAGGGACATTAATTGCTAACTTCATTGTTTTAAGGGTATAGAAATTGAAGTCTAGAAAATGATTTGCCCAAAGTCACAAAACCAATTACTGTGGAGTAAAAGTTAACTGCGACAAAGCAAAATGATTAAATTATTTACTTTTACAACAAATCTTATAATATTTTTACATCTTTAAAAAACTTTTGATATGCAATATATTCGGCTTTTGCTGCAGTCTCTTGTTTTACACAATTGGGTATTGAGTTCACAAGTTTATGACATATTTTTTGTCACAAGACTATAATACATTCCTTTGAATATTAAGCATACCTTTGATGAACAGTCTGTTTTCTCAAGTCTAGCTTTAATTATAGGCCAAAGGTTTTGTGGTGGGAGTTATATCCTAACCCCTTACCTTCATACAAGTTAAACAAGTTTTTTTTTTTTTTCCTCAAAAGATATTGAAACTATTCTTTAGACAAAATTCTCAGAAAACTAAAGATTTGGGCTGTTAACAACACTTGTAGGTTGCCTGAGTACAAAATAACTCCAAGGAACGCCAGGTACTTTCTAATGTTTGGTTAGTGGACCACCATGAGCAAATTAGAGACAGGGTACCTTCACTCAGATGAATCAATTTGTGGTATCCTCAAAGTATATTCTTGTTGAATATCCTTGTCCTGCTGTGGCTAAGTAATTCTCCTTTTGCTAACTGTTGAATGGTGTCTCATTCCACTCTAATATCAGATTGAAAATACAAGGGAACTCTCTTGAGCCAGGCTCTGTCCATACAAATTTTTTAAAAATAGTTTTTATTTACCAAATACATGCATGGGTAATTTTACAACATTGACAATTGCCAAACCTTTTGTTCTAATTTTTCCCCTCCTTCCCCCCAACCCCAGATGGCAGGTTGACTAATACATGTTAAATATGTTAAAGTATAAATTAAATACAATATATGTATGCATGTCCAAACAGTTATTTTGCTGTACAAAAAAAGAATCGGACTTTGAAATAGTGTACAATTAAATTAGCTTGTGAAGAAAATCCAAAATGCAGTTAGACAAAATTAGAGGGATTGGGAATTCTATGTAGTGGTTCATAGACATCTCCTAGAGTTCTTTCGCTGGGTGTAGCTGGTTCAGTTCATTACTGCTCTATTGGAACTGATTTGATTCATCTCATTGTTGAAGAGGGCCACATCCATCAGAATTGATCATCATATAGTATTGTTGTTGATACAATGATCTCCTGGTCCTACCCATTTCACTCAGCATCAGTTCATGTAAGTCTCTTCAGGCCTTTCTCAAATCATCCTGTTGGTCATTTCTTACAGAATGATAATATTCCATAATATTCATAAACCACAATTTATTCAGTCATTCTCCAATTGATGGGCATCCACGTAGATTCCAGTTTCTGGCCACTAGAAAGAGGGCTGCCACAAACATTCTTGCACATACAGGTCCCCTTCCCTTCTTTAAGATCTCTTTGGAGTATAAGCCCAGTAGTAACACTGCTAGGTCAAAGGGTAACAGTTTGATAACTTTTTGAGCATACTTCCAAATTGCTCTCCAGAAATAAGAGTAGTTAATGAGGAAATCAAACTGTCACTCTTTGCAGATGATATGATGGTATACTTAGAAAACTCCAGAGATTCTAATAAAAAGTTATTAGAAATAATTCGCAACTTTAGCAAAGTTGCTGGGTATAAAATAAATCCACATAAATCCTCAGAATTTTTATATATCACCAACAAATTGCAACAGCAAGAGATACAAAGAGAAATTCCATTCAAAACAAATATCGAGAGCATAAAATATTTGGGAATCCATCTACCAAAGAAAAGTCAG
Source organism: Sminthopsis crassicaudata (assembly GCF_048593235.1). Taxonomy (NCBI): domain Eukaryota; kingdom Metazoa; phylum Chordata; class Mammalia; order Dasyuromorphia; family Dasyuridae; genus Sminthopsis; species Sminthopsis crassicaudata. The sequence goes on along the minus strand of NC_133620.1, from coordinate 315,171,512 downwards.
GAATTATATGAGCAAAATTACAAGGCACTTGCCACAAAAATAAAGTCAGATTTAAATAATTGGAAAGACATCCAGTGCTCGTGGATAGGCCGAGTGAATATAATAAAGATGACAATACTCCCCAAACTAATCTATTTATTTAGTGCTATACCAATCAGACTCCCAAGAAACTATTTTAGTGACCTAGAAAAAATAACAACAAAGTTCATATGGAAGAATAAAAGGTCGAGAATTTCAAGGGAATTAATGAAAAAAAAAGTCAGATGAAGGTGGTCTAGGTATACCTGATCTAAAGCTATATTATATAGCAGCAGTCCCCAAAACCATTTGGTACTGGCTAAGAAACAGACCAGTTAATCAGTGGAACAGATTAGGTACAAAGGGCAAAAAAGGGTACAACTATAGCAATCTAGTGTTTGATAAACCCAAAGATACCAACATTAGGGATAAAAATTCATTATTTGAAAAAAACTGTTGGGAAAACTGGAAATTAGTATAGCAGAAATTAGATATAGATCCACACTTAACACCATATACCAAGATAAGATCAAAATGGGTCCATGATTTAGGCATAAAGAATGAGATCATAAATAGATTAGAGGAACAGAGAATAGTCTATCTCTCAAACCTGTGAAGGAGGAAGGAATTTATGACTAGAGGAGAACTAGAGAGCATTATTGATCACAAAATAGAAGATTTTGATTACATCAAACTAAAAAGTTTCTGTACAAACAATACTAATTCAAACAAGATTAGAAGGGAAGTAACAAATTGGGAAAATATTTTTACAGTTAAAGGTTCTGATAAAAGTCTCATTTCCAAAATATATAGAGAATTGATCCTAATTTATAAGAAATCAAACCATTTTCCATTGATAAATGATCAAAGGATATGAACAGACAATTCTCAGATGATGAAATTGAAACTATATATATATATATATATATATATATATATATATATATATATATATATATATCCACTCATATGAAAGTGTTCCAAATCACTACTGATCAGAGAAATGCAAATTAAGACAACTCTGAGATACCACTACACACCTGTCAGATTGACTAAGATGCCAGGAACAAATAATGGTGAATGTTGGAGGGGATGTGGGAAAACTGGGACACTAATACATTGTTGGGGGAGTTGTGAAAGAATCTGGCCATTCTGGAGAGCAATTTGGAATAATGCCCAAAAAGTTATCAAAATGTGCATATCTTTTGATCCAGCAGTGTTACTACTGGGCTTATATCCCAAAGAAATACTAAAGAGCGGAAAGGGACCTGTATGTGCCAAAATGTTTGTAGCAGCTCTTTTTGAAGTGGCTAGAAACTGGAAGATGAATGGATGCCCATCAATTGGAGAATGGTTGGGTAAATTATGGTATATGAATGTTATGGAATATTATTGCTCTGTAAGAAATAAACAGCAGGATGAATTCAGAAAGGTTTGGAGAGACTTGCATGAACTGATGCTGAGTGAAACAAGCAGAATCAGAAGATCACTTCAACAACAATACTGTATGAGGACGTATTCCTGATTGAAGTGGATATCTTCAACATAAAGAAGATCCAACTCACTTCCAGCTGATCAATGATGGACAGAAACAACTACACCCAGAGAAGGAACACTGGGAATTGAATGTAAAATATTAGCAATACTGTCTATCTACCCAGGTTACTTATACCTTTGGAATCCAATACTTAAAGTGCAACAAGAAAATTGGATTTACACACATATATTGTATCTAGGTTATACTGTAACACATGTAAAATGTATGGGATTGCCTGTCATCTTGGGGAAGGAGTAGAGGGAGGGAGGGGAAATTTGGAAAAATGAATACAAGGGATAATGTTATTTAAAAATTACTCATGCATATATACTGTCAAAAAATTTTTATAATTATAAAATTAATAAAAAAAAATAAAAAAACCAAATTGCTCTCCAGAATGGCTGGATGTATTCACAATTCCACCAACAATGTATCAATGTCCCTGTATTCCCACATCCCCTCCAACATTGCGCATTATCTTTCCCTGTCATTGTAGCCAATCTGACAGGTGTGCCCATACAAATTTTAATGCAATTTAAATGAGGTGAGTTCCCATATCAATGAAGCAAATTTCTCTTCTATCTTCTTTCTGTCTCTGTCTATGTCTGTGTCTGTCTCTGTTTGTCTCTCTCTCCTTTTAATTTCTTAACCTTTTTGTGGCATGGTGCAAAAATGTGTTCTGTAGTACTTTTTCTCTTTAGGGGAATTCCTATAATTCTACAACAATTATTTTATTCAATATATCAATATATTTATCAGTTCATCATTTCCTCAGTGAGGACAAGACTGATAAGACCATTGGAAATAAAAACTCACCCATTTTGGGGGTGAATGTCTAATAAAGTCACTTAAACTGTACAGGGTCATCTAGATTACTTCTGGTTTTCATATGATATTCAATGAAAAAGTGAGTTCTATCAGTAAAAAATTACATTTGAGAAGCATCAATATCCCATTTTTGGTATCATCTTTTCCATAATAAGCAATCCTTTCTGTTAGGTTCTTACTAAGTGCTAATGAGATAATGAGATATTAGGTTCTTACTAAGTGCTAAGTTGGTACTTAACAATTCTCTAGTTCCGTCCTTTAAGGGGAGTTTTACCCCTTTGAACTTCTGGGGAGGAGCTTACATGCTTAAGAGGAGCAAATTCATTGGTTGAAGTATTTTTTCCCAGAAGCCCCTGAGTTATTCCACACCCATTCTGTGGGAGGATAAAAGAAGCAACATTGAGCAAGGGAGAGAAGTCTCTACTCTAGGTCGGAGTAGGGGGCTCTCTACAGGAAGAAGAATCTGGCTGAGAGATTGAGTTGAGACAGCAGATCTCCTCCCAGAGAATGATCGGCAGTTTCTGGAGACAACAGAACATTACAATTTGGCGCCCAATGTGGGGGCCAATCCCGTACTTTTGGAGGGGAAGGCTCCAGAATCCTTCCAAGAAACCTGCTCACAGAGGAAAAGATTATACAGAAAAGAAACCTCCTCCCAGAGAAGGATTATAACTTAGAGACCACAAAACTTTACACCTTTTTTCATAGCAATAGTAGTTTATCCATCATTTTTGAAGAGGACCAATGACATCGCAGGTGTTATCTTGACTCATGAGTGAATTGGATTTAAGTAAGACAGAGTTGTACTTTTCAGCCTCTTGGTCTCTTCTAAAGTCATAAAGTCTAATGGCAAGATAAAAAGTCAGAATGACTGCCGATGGCTGAGAATGTTGTGAATTATGCTCACATCTTCAATGTCTGATCAGAATTTAAGTGCTTCACAGTGCCTATTTCAGCCTCCTTCATGGCTGTTGAAATAACTTGTTTTTGGCATTCTCATTGTTTTTCCAACTTCAAGAAATCTAAATCTCACTGCAGATGAATCAATAACAATCCCTCAAGGTTCTAAGTAACCTCCTAAGGTCTTTATTTCTTTCCTGAAGATGAATTAGACTATTTCACCTAATAATAGCTTGTTGGGTTCTTGGCACTATTTTTGTTGTTAATTGCTTTGTTTGTGCTTTGATATAATTGATCTTATTTCATTGTGTGCTTGATTGATCCTAGAAACACTAATAGTCATTGCAATACATCTAACAGTCATGAATTTTGCTCTTTAAGAACTATAGCCATTACATCCTTTGAATAATACTAATTCTTTAAAACTTCAGAACTAAAAACACAACAAATGAAATGCATCTGTATGGAAGTAAGTCCCAGCAATCAACTGGCAGAGCACTCACTAAAAATGGGGAAACCAGCTAAATCCAGTTGGATCTAATAAAAGTTTATAATAAAAAGTATATACATATATATATATATATATGTATATATATATATATACAATTATGTTAAATCTATTTCCACATTTGTCTTGTTGTGATAGAAGACTCAGAACAACAAGAAAGAACAAAACAAAAACAATTAAAAAGTGAAAATAGTATCTTCAATCTGCATTCAGCTGCCATAGTTCTTTCTCTTTCTCTTTTTCATCTTCCCATATTGAGTCTCTTGGAATTATCTTGAATCATCAAATTGCTGAGAAGAGTTAAGTCTCTCATAGTTGATCTTTGCACAATGTTGCTGTTGTTGTATACACTGTTCTCTGGTTCTGTTCACTTCAGTCAGCATCAGTTCATATAAGTCTTTCTAGGTTTTTCTGAAATCCACCTGCTCATCATTTCTTATAAAACAATAGTATTTTGTTAAATTAAAATACTACAATTTGTTTAGCCATTCCCCAATTGATAGATATTCCCTCAATTTCCAGTTCTTTGTCAACACAAAAAGAGTTGCTATAAAGATTTTTGTATATATAGATCCTTTCCCTTTTTAATGAGCTCTTTGGGTATAGACTTAATAGTGGTATTTCTGGATCAAAGAGTATACTCAGTTTTATAGCCCTTTGGGCATAAATCCAAATTGCCCTCCAGAATGGTTTTTATCAGTTCACAATTCTACCAACAATGTATCAGTATTCCAATTTCCCCTACAGCTTCTTCAATGTTTATCTTTTCCCTTTTCTGTCCTATTAGCCAATCTGATAAGTATGAGGTGGTATCTCAGAATTGTTTTAATTAGTATTTCTCTAATAAGTAGTGATTTAGAGCATTTTTTCACCTGATTAAAGATAGCTTTAATTTCTTCATGCATGATTTTAAAAAAAAATCATTTTATTGTATCATTTGCTGTATCACTATACAACCAGAAGATTGTTTCCTTCAGTTTTTTTTCTTTTTTTAAAATTAATTTTATAATTATGATTTTTTTTGATAGTACATATGCATGAGTAATTTTTTTTACAACATTATCCCTTGTATTCATTTTTCCAAATTTTCCCCTCCCTCCCTCTGCTCCCTCCCCTAGATGACAGGCAATCCCATACATATTAAATGTGTTAACAGTATAACCTAGATACAATATATGTGTGTAAATCCAATTTTCTTGTTGCACTTTAAGAATTGGATTCCGAAGGTATAAGTAACCTGGGTAGAAAGACAGTAGTGCTAACAGTTTACATTCAATTCCCAGTGTTCCTTCTCTGGGTGTAGCTGTTTCTGTCCATCATTGATCAATTGGAAGTGAGTTGGATCTTCTTTATGTTGAAGATATCCACTTCAATCAGGAATACGTCCTCATACAGTATTGTTGTTGAAGTGCACAGTGATCTCCTGGTTCTGCTCATTTCACTCAGCATCAGTTCATGCAAAGTCTCTCCAAACCTCTCTGTATTCATCCTGCTGGTCATTTCTCATAGAGCAATAATATTCCATAACATTCATATACCATAATTTACCCAACCAGTCTCCAATTGATGGGCATCCATTCATCTTCCAGTTTCTAGCCACTTCAAAAAGAGCTGCTACAAACATTTTGGCACATACAGGTCCCTTTCCGCTCTTTAGTATTTCTTTGGGATATAAGCCCAGTAGTAGCACTGCTGGATCAAAGGGTATGCACAGTTTGATAACTTTTGGGGCATAATTCCAGATTGTTCTACAGAGTGGTTGGATTCTTTCACAACTCCCTCAATGTATTAGTGTCCCAGTTTTCCCACATCCCCTCCAACATTCATCATTATTTGTTCCTGGCATCTTAGCTAATCTGACATTTGTGTAGTGGTATCTCAGAGTTATCTTAATTTGCATTTCTCTGATCTGTAGTGATTTGGAACACTCTTTCATGTGAGTGGATATAGTTTCAATTTCATCATCTGAAAATTGTCTGTTCATATCCTTTGACCATTTATCAATTGGAAAATGTTTCCATCAGTTTATACAAATGAATTGTATTTTCCAGAGTTTTTATTTTTCCAATAATTCTGACCTTAGTTCTGACATTTTAAAATATTGTGTAAGAAGGATTCTCTGATTGTTAGAAGTTACTTCCATTATATATGTAAAGAAATTAATAAGATTATAGAAGATCACTTCCTTGGGGATACTTGAGCAATGAATGAGACAAAGGCAGCTTAGAGCATTGGGTAAAACTGGCTACTTCAGCTGAGAAAGGATTGACCCTTCACTGAGCTCAGGATGAGTTTTTGTTTTACAAATAAGGCAATGTCCCTCAATAAGAAACAACTTAATGGATATAATATTGTACTTTTCTCATGCATTTATCATTTTCTTATGTATTTATCATTTGTAAGTAAGGAAAAAGGATACTCTTTTACCCACTCCAATTCATCCTCCATTCAGCCACTAAAGTGATTTTCCCAAGTCCCATTGATGCAGGTGTAGCCCCCTTTAAGATTCCTTGTCTGATCTACCTTTGGGACTGATCTTTGATTTATAAGATCTGGTCAAAACCCCAAGGGGAGAGATCAGTATCTGAGTCAGTTTGGGCTTGTACCCAACCTCCAACTATCTGCTCAGGTTTCCCCAAAACAGTTTCTTCCTTATCTGAAAAGCCCGCCAAAAATCTGGCCTTCCAGGAATCAATCTGAGCTCCGCCCATATGCTTCTTCAAGCAGATAAAAACAGCAAAGGTAGAATCATCTTTTGTTAGAGAGTTGAAAGATGCCAGCCAAGATGCTTTGCATTAGAGACTCTCTGTCCCGCCACTTTTGGTGTATATCTTCCTCTGTCTAATGCCTTTTACTAATCAGACTTTAACCTTGCTTCCAAACCTTGCAATAAACCTTGTTTTTACCCATCTACGTTTTCCAGCCTGTAAATTCATTTATAGGGGACTCTTGCCTCCATTAGACCTGATTTAACTGTGTATCCTTGCGCTGAATCCTAAGGGGTTGCAGGGGAGTTCCATGTGACTCCCTGTACCCCAATCCTGCCACTAGACCTCAATTAATCCTATTGAGGTATATACCTCACCATTAGGTATTTACCTCAATTATTTGGTTCCCTGTTACCTCATCATGTTACCTCATCACCATCATGTTGCACATACTTCTAATCGATAAAAGTCCAATGACTTCCAACTGTCTCCAGGAACAAATACAAAATGTTCTGTTTGGCATCAAAATCAAGCCTCCTTCTATATTTCCAGTTTTCTTGCAACTTACTCTCTGACATAATCTTAGTTTTGGTGACACTGACTTCCTGGCAGTTCCATGAAGAAGGCACTCCCTTCTTTTGGTTTGGAGTGTTCTCTCTGGCTATTCCTCATGCCTGAAAAAGTCTCCTTCCATTCCAACTACTGAGTCCTTTAAGTTCCCACTAAACTTTTCTACAAAAAGCCTTCTCTAACTCCTCTTAATTCTCACAACTTTTCCCTGTTAAGTATTTCCTATTTATTCTATAAACAACAGCAGACATCACAATTCTGATCAATATAGTGACCAATTGTGACTTCATTCTTTTAATGGGGTGGCACTATTTTGAATTACCTCTGAGATCAGGTTATTGGACAAGTAGTTGCCCTGTCTTCCACCTGGCTTTGGTAGAAGTGAGCTCATAGCTACCTCTGTCTTTTTGTTTGTTCTTTCCTGATCTTAAGTAAAAGAACATTGCAAAATGGAATTGTCCACAGGCCTTGTGTGTTTGGGAAATCCAGGGGTCCAGTATAAATGGTAGCAGTAGCATTGTCCACTAATGACTGACAGCAGTGGTATGTACAAAAAATAGCAACATCCCCAAGGATGGCAGCAGCTTCAAGGAATATAGCTTTTCATTGTAGAGAGAAGTTCCAGCTATGGTTTCTAGAAAGTCACTAATCCTGGGAATCTAACAGAGAGTTACACTTAAGAGAAACTTCATGAGAACTCAACAAGGGTAGAAAAGGACTTCTAGGGCCAGAAGTTGGGAGGTACCTCATCATTACATGTGTTGTCCACATGTGTGCCTCATTTTGATTATGCTTTAAGACTGAGTCAACTTTCCCCATGGACATTATGTGCATTTATGGGAAAGTGTGTCCCAATGTTTGGGGAAAATATTTTGTATCAACTCTACTTGTTCTAACTTCTCAGTGAAGATATTTGCTAATAGCTAATTAGGTCTTGTTGACTAGATATAATTGGAGGATGCACAAGTGGGAGGGTTTGACTAAATAACAACAGTGCTAGCTGCACAGTCCTTGAGAGTTAACCCTAGAATCCTGAGCAAGTAATAGCAATCGCCTCCAAACTGTGTTTCAGTGTAAGGTGATAGAGTGAGGCATAGAAAGAATGCTGCAAGTCCTTTGGAGTTGCTTGGTCATTAAATTGATTTGAATTCAGATATATTTTAAGCCTATTATTCTTTATATTATTGCAGTTATTATATTTATTATTCTTTTGGTTCTACTTATTTCACTTTGTATTAGTTCATTCAAGTTTTTCCAGGTTTCTTTGAATTCCTCATATTTGTTGTTTCTTTTTACATAATCATTCTATTAAATTTACATTCAATATTTGTTTAGCCATTCCATAATTGTTGGCATCTACTTTGTTTTTAGTTTTTTTGACTACCACAAAAAATGTCGCAATGTTTTTCTATTGTTTTGTTTTGTTTTTTCTCTTAATCTCTGAGCTATGGGCCCAATAGCTGGACCAAAGAGTACAAATAATTTTGTCATATTTCTCACAGGATTCCAGATTGTTTTCTGGAATGTCACAACTTCACTAACTACTTATCCATGTGCCTGTCTTCCCATAGCCCCTCTAACTATTCTACTATTTCCATATTGTATTATCATTGCCTATTTGCTGGTATAAAATGAAATTTCTGAATGTTCTTTCTACTATTCATTATAGTTTCTCCAAATACAACTTCAAAAGATATAGGTTTGTCATTAGAAAAATACAAAAAAGAATTTTCCACAGACTCTCAAGATTTTTTCAAAAGGAATGCTCCCATGGGGTTTGGATCCATTCCAATTCATTGGATACTCATCCTTCCAAAGTAACAACACACCTTTGGATGTATGAATATGTACAAAGAAGAGAACATTATATCATCATTTTCAAAAATATGATCCTTCTCCAGTGAAGGACGTGGTCACTAAGTGGTTGTTTTCTTTTAGTGGCATGTAGTTTTAAATTTTGAATGGGCAAACATTTAACTGATGCTAACACAAAAATAGAATTGGCATATACACAGTAGGTAAGGATACCTACTTTACTAACTTTACTAACTCTGGATATCTCTCTTTTTTTTTTTTTTTCCTGAGGTTGGAGTTAAGTAACTTGCCCAGGGTCACATAGCTAGGAAGTGTTAAGTGTCTGAGACCAGATTTGAACTCGGGTCCTCCTGAATTCAGGGCTGGTGCTCTATCCACTGCGCCACCTAGCTGCCCCAGATATCTCCTTGATATGTAACTATCCAGTAAATTTTGCACTAATGAAACTCTGGTTAACTCAACAAACCTTAGTCCCTAAGTCTACCCACCTAACTTGAACATTAATGAAAATTCCCACACTAAAAATCTACCTTTCCTTATGCTTGAATTCAGATTTGAGGGAAAGAGAAAAGGTAACTTCAATGGTTAAGGAACAACTACATTGTTATACTCTAACATTAAGGGAAGGGAAATCTTTCAGTAGTTCTTTCATTAATCACACTAATTGTTCATTTGCCAAACTGAAGGTGAAGAAAGAGCAGCTTTTATTTGATGAATGATATTTATTCATCTCTCCAGAAAACCATTTAATATTTAGTTCTGCTGCTATATAACAATATATATTACATATAATATGTATGTATTACATATAATATATAACTATATATAACTCTTGAGTTATTCTAAAGGGCTTGGTCATGGAATTAGGGGGCCAGAAACAGAGAGGGTTTTTTTGTCATTACTTTATTTTGTTTTTATCATTATGGTTTCCTAAGCTCTGAAGAGCTTTTGATTTAACTTACGGGTAGACTACCCCACTAAAGCTGACCTTCCTGGAAAGGACTTTTGGATGGATGAAAATGAAAGCCACAGCAAATAGAAGGAATGCAGGTGAATAGAATGAAGAAGGAAGTTGCCACAAGAAGAGAAATATATTTGACCTGTCCAAGAGATACCAATAAAAAGAGTGTTATCAGAACTTGTAGACTTAGAAAGATGAGAGCTTGCTGGTTGGTCAGAATTATCCCTTTTACCTTTCTAGTCCAATTATTTATCTTTTTTTCTAGTACAAGTACATTGTTGTTTGTTTCATATCTATTATTTCCAGTTTAGACTTTATTTATCTACCTTTTTTTTTTACCTACCTACCCTGTTGAACAGTAGAAATGTTAACCTCACTATGTGTTTTATTTAATGAATACAAAAGAGACTATAAAGGGAAATATTCTCTCCTTTAAAATGACAAATCTTTGATTCAAACATGTGGATAATAGACATAGGGACAGAACCAGTAAGGTAAAATGTGAGGTTTTTAACAACTAGTTCTCTGAGGGAATGTACAAGGGACACACTTTTAAATTTAACTTAACATTTTCTCCATCACTTTCTTAAGTCTAGATAATCAATCGAACAATAACTGAAATCCAGATTGATAGCATTTGCTTATTTCTGAAATATAAATGCTCACACTAAAAATTTAACAAGATTTGGCTCCAGCACACCCTTGATGGAGACTTAGAAATAGACTGCTGGAAGCCTGACAAAGACTGATAGTTTAAAAATGTATGCTGATGCTAATCCCAAGCTGTGAGTGAGAAAAATACAGGCATTCCCCCCCCCCTTTTTTTTTTCTTGGCAGCAGATATTTGGCACATGGAGTTGAAAATTAAGCATGATCCCACAAATTACTTAGGAGGAGAAAGCTAGGTCCTGAGGGGAAAAATAAGCAGTAGGAAAGGTCCACAAACAGGAAAGGAGGGGAATGATTTGCCTGAGCATACCCAGAGAGCTCTTTTAGCTCAGGAGATGATTGACAACTCAGTATGTCTTGCTCACCAGTGCCATCTGGTGACTCCGATAAACATAAATACAAACACATACATATATAACACATATTCATACATGTACATATATCTACATTTTGTGTGTGTGTGTGTGTGTGTGTGTGTGTGCATGTGTTCCTGGTTTCACCAATAAGTTCCTGATTCACCAATAAAGCCGAGACTCTGAGGTTTTGAAGTTACCTTCACTCTCTGAATCTTTCTCTCACTGTTGTTGTTGTTTTCCCTGAGGCAATTGGAGTTAAGTGACTTGTCCAGGGTCACACAACTAGGAAGTGTTAAGTGTCTGAGACCAGATTTGAACTCAGGTCCTCCTGACTTCAGGGCTGGTGCTCTAGCCACTGCGCCATCTAGCTGCCCCTTCTTCTCACTGTTTCAAAAAAAAAAGTTCTCCATCTTTAGAAAAGGAATGATTAGTTGAGATGAGAAGGACAAGAGTTTCTTTTATTAGAACTATTCATTATAAGACTAAGTAAGAAGATACTCTTGAGCTGATTGCTAGTTTGTCGAACAGTGGCTTCCTTCCTTTTGGTCTATACCAAACATGAAAGAGAGAAAAGGTGACCTTGTATAAAAATACTCAATAGACTCAAAAGAGTCTAAACAAAAATTCTTCTTGTCTTATGAAAGTCACCACTTTATCCTATTGAAATTTCATGTTCTTGGAATTAAAAACCTTTTTAGAGCACTGAAGAGAATCTGGACAGCCTGGAAGTCTAAGGACCAAGACTGATCTCACTCTTTGAGTGAGCTCTGCCAGCTCTGCAGACCAGTTTGGCTTCCTATCCTATTATTCCATCCCAGTAGAAACACCAATCACCAATTTTCTCTGGTAAAAAAGATGTCCTCACATTACCTCCTAGCATTAAGCTCTCAAGCAGTAGCCTTACTTTTTATCAGAGAAACCCATATGTTAGAGATAGGATAGGGAAAAGAAGATTTCTGATGAGACTTTTTTGTTAGAGACAATGTAAATTTTTGTTATGTTTATTTATGATTTATACCCTCCCTCAGTAGCTGGTGACACTTGACACTTGATAGCTCCCAAACTGAAGGGTAGTAAAGGGCTTAATTATTTATGTGACTTTATGTCTCTAGAATTTAATTAAAATTATTGATTGATTAACTGATTGATACCAGGAACAAAAATAGCTTTGACCAGCTCTTCCAATACTTTGGACCCTTTCCCCAAACTTTATTAGTCCTCAGTCCTCCAACCACCATCAAGTGAAGCTAGAATTTTATTCTATTTCCAACTGCAGATAAGACAAATTGAATATTCACCATAACCACATAACAAAACCAGTTAATAGTATTTATTTCTTATCTTTCTACTAAAAGCCATGGATCATTGTCAATGCAGCAGAATAATCAATAACAAAGATTCAATTTAAAATTACCAGGTTTGGCCTTAGACTCCCAACTTCTTGACTTTTGAGAATATGGCAGTTAAGTTTGCTCTTAATCCTATTGAGGATAGAGGAAGCATGACTAAATTAGCTCATGGAGGCAGGTATGTGGCACAGTGGATGGAAAGTTTGGCCTGGACTCAGGAATATCTGACTTCAAATCCAGCCTCAGAAACTTAATTAGCTTTGTGACCCTGGGCAGATCACTTAATCTCTATTTGCCTCATCTGCTTTCTCATCTAAAAAATAAGGATAATAATAGTACAACAGGGTTATAAGATTCAAATGAAATAATAGTTATAATAATTTAAAAATTATAAATTTATTACAGTGCCTTGCACATAGTAGGTGTTTCTAAATGCTTATTTCCTTCCTTCCTCTTGTTTTCATTCTACCTGTTCTATTTGGTTTGGAACTATAATGTCCTGTTCTTCACTAGACTTTTCTTTTCTTTTCTTTTCCCATATATCACTCAAGCCTCTATGAACTAAATAGAACATTTTAATTCCTTGGTTATAACAATCCTCTGTTCCTCTTGTCCTTTTTGCACAATCAATAAGCAGAAAATAGATCTATTTAATAAGCTTGGGAGCTAGTGATGGGCACCATTTGGTCTTTGGGTCAAATCATTATCTAAAGATGATGCAGGAACATAAATAAATACCAACCAGGAATTCAAAACAGCAATCCCCATAGGTACACATATACCCATCCCTCTAAATATCTCTGCATTTCTAAATCTACTTAGCTGAAGGAAAAGTGAAGGAAGAGATACAATGTATCTAGGATACATTATAAGCTCTGAGGTTGCTGGAGCAGGATAAGCAATCAGGATAGTGAAAGGCCGTAAAATCATGTTTTAAGAAAATATTCTGAAGAAATTGGGAGTAGAATGGAAGAAAAAAATAAATACTCATTAATTTAAATATTTAAAAAATCTATTTTTAAAAAGAACAGAGGCTACTGCCAGAGAAGGCCCTGTAAAAAGAAGTTCATTGAAGGCAAAAATTGTTTTTCATTTTTTCCTTTATATTCCATTCCCTAATATCTTGCATATAGTATATATAGTATATATTTTTTAAAAGATGCAAATGAGTTGAGTGCTATAACATGAAGGGAGGTGAGGAAGATGATAAAAGGGTAGAAAGTAAAGCAAAGAAAGCAGAGAAATGACAAGATAAACTTCATAATTTTTATAGGGCTAGTTCACTTTTAAAGAGCACAATAATCCCCCAGATGAGGATAGCTGCTTTTATTGAACACCTATTGTATTTGAAGCTGCATCCTCTCAGTCACTTATTAGCAGTGTAATTTTGGTCAAGTTAATAAACTCTGTAGTAAAAGCAATATTATCCCTTGCTATAGGTAGGACTTGTTTTTCCTCAAAAGTCAAGGAAACTTCCTCTGAGCCATGACTGATCTATAGGACTAGGGTTAGAGTCACTAACATGACTTTGCAATTGCCCAACACATAAGAAAGCCCCCCAACAAGGAGTCAATGTTCGTCAAACTTGATGGTCTACTGCCATGTAAGTCAAAATCCCTTTCTGACCCAATACATGCTCTGACCAGAGGTATTTCTCTATGAATCAAGAAGGATTATGCTACTGAACCGGTATTATATCCTTGCTAAGTATCCTCTACATTCTATTGTGAAATAAACTTCTTTTTGGTTAAGTGTCTGATGGCCTATGAGTTTCCCACTTCCTTCCAATTCTTAGCCTGAACAGCTGAACCCACCTCAGCCAACTCCAGCCCAGGACATCAATTTCCTCATCTGTAAAACAGAGGTAATAAAATCTGAGCTATCTCATATGAATACTGTGTAGTAAGTGCTTCATAAACTTTAAAGTACTAGATAGTTGGTTTTATTATTATTGTTATTATTATTATTATTATTATTAAAAGAGCATTGTCTTCAGTCTTGCAGAAATCATTTTCTAGAACAGGGATGGAGAACCTTTTTTTCTGCCAAGCTCCATTTGCATATTTATAACATCATTCCCAGGTCATATAATATTATCAACTTTAAAAAGTCAAACAGTGGGAGATTGTTATCATCTATGTTTGTCTTAGCAGGGTCAAACCAAATGATTTCACCAACTTTATATGATCCAGGTCAAATGTTCCCTATATCATTTCTAGAAGAATAACACCAGAATGAAGAATATCTAGCTATTATCCCCAAGAATACCTGAGTCCATATATTACATTTTTTCTTCTCAGAATGTACATTAGATCTTTTCATATTAAAGACCCAATATGACCTAGATTAGAGAGCACTAGGCTTGGAGACAGGGAAAATCAGGTTAAAGTTCTACTTCAACTATGTGATTATATGTAATGTGTGGGCTAGGTCAATCTCATTAACTATTTTTTGATGTTCATGAGTCAATTGCTATACACATTGGGTTAACAGCCATGTTTTTTCAGAGGCACATGTAGCCAGAGATGGAACCATCAGATGTTTCTTGAGTCTTTTCCTTTGTTTCAAGGGTCTTTTCCACCTCTTTCCAATGGACAAGGTGAATACGTCTCATTGGCACCTATCTGATTCCTTCTCCATCTATAGTGATACAAGCAAACCATCTCCTTCAAGCAGTTAACCTATCTGGTCCCTTCCATTCACCATTTTCTTGATCTCTCCACATCACCTGGTGATTATTTAAAGATAGTGGAGCTGCTCTCACTGGACACTTCCCTTCCAATGGGTTATAAAACCTGTCTGTCAAAGCCAGGGCATCTTTATCAAAAATCAAAAAATTAATAGTGTATAGAGCTAAATTTAAAAGTTCTCTAGGGTTACCTGTGGCTCCCCCTTTCTTTTGTTTTTGGAGGAGCATCTTGATGTCTCTGTTTCTCCTCTCTATTATTGCCTGTCCTTGAGGATTAAAAGATATACTAGTGGTGTGTAAAATCTGATACTATGCACAAAAATGTACAAAATGTTTAGAAGTATAAGCAGGTCCATTATCTGTTTTTATTACTTGTGGCACATCCATAATTGCAAAAGCTTGTATAAGGAATTCAGTGACCAATTGGAAATCCTGAAAAGGTATCTACTACAACATGGATAAAAGACAGACAGCCAAAAATTTTATAATGGGTCATATCCATTTGCCAAATTTCATTTGGTCTGAAACCATGAGGGTTCTTCCCTGGAGGGAGTGTAGGAGTGTGGAAAGGAAGGCAAGCTGTATTGGCATTTACTATACTCCTAGCTTCCTCTTTTGTTATTCCAAATTGCAAATGTAAAGCTTAAGCAGCCTGGTGATATTTAGAATGAGATTCTTGGGCTGTTTGAATAAAGGAGTATTGGCTAACATGGTTAGAAGGCTCTCTGTCTTTAAATTTCCATAAAAAAATAGGACCTGGAAGTCCACTATGAGATATAACTCTTACCTGGATGCTTTCTCACTTGTTCTTGAAGTTCCTTAAAGAACTGATATACATTAGAAGCTACAAATTTTGTTTGAGTTGTGGCAATTCTTTGTACCATACCTACTGAATAGGCTGAATCAGATATTATATTTACACCTCCTGGATAATAAGTAAAAGCTAGCATGATTGCATACAATTCATTCTGCTGAGTGGACTGAAAAAGAGTTTCTGACTGCTCTATAGTTGTCACAAGAGTATAAAGCACAAATATTATGTTTTGATGCATCTGTAAAGATAGTTGGACCTTTAAGAGGAACCTTAGAAACCTTTTCTTCAAAAATCCATTGTCAATTATGTAATAGCCAGGTTATCTTTAATGGAGACCCATGTGTAAAATTTGGAGCCGTAGCCAATAAAATTTGCCACTCTGGGATGGTTTCACAGTATTCATTAATTTGTGCATTGGGATAAAAGGGGTATATCTTGTCAGGTCTTATCCCAGATAATTGTACTACTCGTTTAATGGCTTTTAATAAAATTCTAGCCACAAGCACTGGGTTAAGGAGTGAGTCTTTGGTCTGGTTGTGCTGGAAGATTCACCCACTCGATCACACTGTGTCCTTGATGGACTGTTGGTGGTGCCTCTTTTGTAGCAAAAACTGATATTTTCAAGGTTTTTGAATAACTCTTTCAACCACATTGGATAAAGCCAGTTCAACTTCTCTTAAAGCCTCTTGAGGTTTTTTGTAAGCTGGTTTATAGCATTGTCTTCCCTTAAAATATCATAAAATGGTTATAATTGATAGGTAGTTAAGATGTATCCATTGTATATCTCCTATCAATTTCTGAAAGTCATTTAAGGTGTTCAATTTCTCTGTTCTTAAAGAAAGCTTTTGTACTGTAAGCACCTTAGGATATACTTCATATCCTAAATATTGAAAAGGAGCATGTCTTTGAATTTTTTCTGTAGCTATATGCAGTTTTTGTACTTTAGTGTTTCCATGGTCTTTTGTAAACATGCTTCTAACATTTGTTCCTCAGGTGCACATCCCAAAATATCATCCATATAATGTAACAATATTACTTTTGGAAAGGCTTTTCTTCCTGGAGCAAGAGCAGCAGCAACATACATTTGGCACATAGTTGGGCTGTTTTTCATTCCCTGTGGCAAAACTGTCCATTCATATCTTTTATAAGGCTCAGCTAAGTTTACGCTGGGCACTGAAAAGGCAAATCTTTTCATATCCTCCTTATCTAGAGGGATAGAATAGAAACAATCCTTAATGTCTATAAACCAAAGAGGCCATTCTCTTGGTAACTGAGTAGAAGATGGAAGTCCAGGCTGAAGAGTTCCCATAGTTTCCATCTGTTCATTTACTTTTCTCAAATCAGCAAACATCCTTCATTTCCCAGATTTCTTTTTTTTACAACAAATACAGGGAATTCCAAGGACTTAGAGAAGGTTATAAGTGTTCTTGGCCAAGTTGCTCCTTTACTATATCTAATAAGGCCTGAATTTTTTTCACTTGTTAAGGGCCACTGTTCCACCCATACTGTTGTATCAGTTTTCCATTGAATGGGAACAGGGGAGAGTACAGGCAGGCCTTCTATAACAGCCTTGCCTAAAAAGTCAAAGTAATTGTAATCCTAACTGTTGTAAGATATCTCTTCCCCATAGATTGATGGGGATTTTATTTACTACAAAAGGAGTAAAAACTCCTGTTTCACCTTCAAATATCAATCTCAAAGGGGTAGCACTAATTTCAGCTGTTACTGATCCTCCTATGCCAGACATATAGGTGTCTGTCTTAATCTTAGGCCAATGACTGGGCCAATTGGCACCTCTAATAACTGTACGATCTTGCACCTGTGTCTACTGATGCTTTCAATGGTATGCCATTTACATAGATAGTGAACATAGGATGGTCAGCTGTAATAGCTGCAATCCAGAATATTCCTTGATTCTGTTGTTGGGAGTTAGACTCTGGATAAATAACATCAAATTACCTATCAGGAGTGTATATCAGTAAACCTGATGCTACTACTTCTCTGAGTAATAGATCACACATTGTCTATCTGTATTAGTGACTGGGATGTTAGCTATATATTCCCCAGTTTCTCAAGTCAGTGTATGGATAAACACTGTTTTGTAAGCATTCTTAGGAGGCGAAATGGTCAAACCTACTGTGCATGAAGGTAAGGGATCTATAGGCCAGAGGGACATATTTCACTTTTCCAGGGGATATCTCAGTACTCCCAGCTGCATACTACTCTATTCTCCCCAATTGCAATCCCTTTTCCCCATCAGGTTGCTTCTTGGTTGATTGATCATGTTGGAGTACTGAACTTTTAAAGACTCTCTGGGTGTAACATCAGCTGCCATCATGCCCTACCTATTTTTTTGCCTCGGGCCCTGGAGCCAAGCCTGGATGCTCAATGGAAGCCTTTGTTGTATTTTGGACATGGGGTTTTGTATCTTTTTCTCCCACCCTGTTTTTTTTCACTTTATCTTTATGCCAACATTGAGCTTTCAAATGTTCTATTTTACCACAATGAAAGCATTGCCAAAAGGGACCTAGTCTTCCCATGTTCAGATCTTGAAAAGTCTGCATCATAGCCTGGGTATAAAAGGCATTTGTGCCCACTGTGGCATAGCATCTTATGATCTCCTCTAAAGGAGCATCCTTGTGTAGTCCTAGTATAATTCTACAATCCTCATTAGCATTTCCCTTAGCAAGTTGTCTTATCATAATTTCTGTTGCTACATTTTCACCAATAAATTCATGACAGCTGTCTGCAGATGTCCCATGAAATCACCAAAGGGTTCATTTGGACCTTGTGCTATTTTCGTGAAGGCTTCCCCTCTATCTTATCTTCCTAGGAGGGTGCCCCATGCTTTGATAGCAGCAGGAGCAATTTGCTCATATGCTGTCAAAGGATAATTAATCTGCACTAGTGTCTACATAATGACCTACACCTGTTAGTTGGTCAAAGGTGACTGGTATATTAACTCCAGGTTGCTTATTTTGTTGGGCTTGCATTCTACAGAGTTCACTATATTCAGAAAGCCACAACAAGTTTTGTCCAGATTCTAAGCATGTCTTTGCTATAGATTTCCAAACACTAGGGGTTAAAATTTCATAAGCCAAATTCTCCAATACCATCTTATTATTATAAGATGATGTAGACCCAAAAAGAGTACAAGTGTTTTTCAGATCGTTGATAATTTCCAGATTAAAAGGAGTGTATCTTCTCCTGGCTTGACCTGAAGAGTCAAACTCTTCAATCACAAGGTATACTTTTATCCTCAAATCAGATGTATCCCATCCTTCCTCTTGAGCTTTAACTAATGCCTTTTGTAATCTTGTCATAGGGGGTGGAAAAAACTTCTGCATTGGTGGTGCTTATGGTATCATTGCCCTTCCCACTCTTCCTCCTCCCTCTGCCCACGAAAGCAAAATTGGGGGAGGAGGGTCAGGAGATGGGGAATGCCTTAAGGACACTTGCTTGGGTATAGGTTGAAGTGAAACTGAGCTGTGAAAGTGAGCTCTTTAATCTCATCAGCACTGTACTTAATTCTTTTCTCATCCAACTCTCCATGCTTTTCAGCTGCTTTGTCAGTACCATCTCCTCCTGTTCTTTCTTCTCACTCTTCCTTTTCTGGCTGTTCTCATTAAAATCTTTCCTTGTTTTAGAATTTGTGGGCTCTTTTAAAGCCAATTATATTATGTTATACATAAGGAACATTTCCTCAGGAAGTGAATCAAGATCCTTAGCTTCATAATATTTAATTACTTGCTCTCCCATTAGTTTCCACATATCTGGCTCTAATTTTTCTTCCTTAGAGATCCAAAGAGACTCTAATATATTTAAGAGTCCAGTGATCTGCTTTCAAGTTACCAACAAACCTTGCTTCTTTATTAACCTAACTATGCATGCTACACACTACCCTCTGGGTGAGGAAGGCCCTTTTCTTACTATTTACCCCATTTCAGCTTAAAAAATGAAAGTGACTAGTTTAGCCCTTACCAAAGTTTCCTGCTTGTCTACTTTTGTACTCACCCTATTTCAAGATCACAGAGACTTCTCCACTGAGCTTCGTGTCAGTCAAACTGGTGACTATAGGGCCTCATGTGGAGAACTTCATAATGTAGTGTGCTTCTTTCAGTGCCCCATGTTGGGTGCCAAAATGTAATGTCTGGGCTAACTTTCTCAAGGGTCTTTGGATGAGTCTTGGTCTTAGATGGAGAAGTGATGAAGGCAGGAGAGCCACCACAAGGATGGTCAAGGACAGAGTCTGGAGTCTCCTCTGTGTCTGTGTATGACTCTCTGAGTCTGAGATCAAGCTTGAGCACACACTCTCTCCTCTCCAGTCCTCTCAGCCTTTAAATACCTTAGTACAAATACATCACTACAGCACACTGAGTATGTGCCAACTGTAGAACCATTATATCACCATATCACACTAAGTATATGTGAACTAGAGAACCATTATCTCATCAGTCACACTGAGTAAACACCATGCTGTAAGTATCCTTGCTTAAAGTAGAACACAAGTGGCCATGCCCTCCTTGACTTCTCAGGAAAAGGTGTGAACACCAAAAGGAGATAGGGAGCCAAACCAGATATTGTCAGTAGGTTTCCTCTGGGCTAAAAGAATCTTTTACCTTACCCAGAGTTCCCCCACTATCTGCAGCTCTCTACAATTATAGTAACGTCACTTTAACTCTTTTAGTTTTATATATATGTATATATAAATGTATATATATATATATATGCATAGTTAGTTATACAATTATATATATGTGTGTATATATATAGTTATAGTTTGATACCTATAAAATGAAAGCATCTTCATTATAACTCCAAAAATATACAGGACAACAGGAATGACATATACCATGTCCTAATTTCTACATGATTTTTATCTCCTCTGCTAGATCTCTATAGTTTGAAGATTTTTGTTCTAGGACGTTTGGAAATTATAGGTATTTGGCATATATAAAAAATACAAAAATATTGTTCTCGAGTTTTTATGGATCAATGTTATGGTGGGTGATTATAGGTAAAAGAGTAGTTTCTGATTTCAGCCCAGTTTTTTATTGATTTTTTCAGATTTTTGATGTTTGGAGCTATAGTATGGGAATTTGTTACACCAAAGTGGTAGGTACATGAGGAAAGAGAAGGAGTTAGAATGTGTGATATGTTATACAAGATTTGGAAACAGAATATGTAGAATAAGGGGGAATGAAACACCAACACCAAGATTAACATTGCTGTTATGGACCTAAAAAACTGAGTGTATAAGTATAAATCTCTTAAGTCAACCTTAGCCTTCTTGAAATTTTTTGCTCAATGTATCCTGCCTAGAGAAGGACAAGGTATTTGTAGGGATTATCTTCATCCAATTCAATGTGATCTCCAGATTCAATCTGGAAGTCTCTTTAGCATCAAAGCCAAATCCAAATAACATTTTTATGTATGTATGTGTATATTAATGAGGTCATATATACTGATGTTAGTTACATACATCAAATAATAAGATGATTTGATTTTACTTCCTCTTTAATTTAGAAGTCATATTTAACTATTTTAAGGAAAATGGATATTAGATTAGCTAAATCATATTGAGCTTACACTGTCTTCCTGAAAAATGGCATGTTTTATATAAATTTTCTTGGCATGATTATGATGGTAGCATGTTTTAAATAGAGAACAATTTTCCATATGGACAAAAAACATAAAATATTCCAGTATTTTTACTACATTATACTTGTTTCTATTTTATGTACAATATTACATTACATAAATAAGCCATGAGTATGGAACTGAATCCAAAGCTTTGAAATAAATCACAATAGCTATCATCATCATCATTACATGTAGACCAAGAGAAAAATTCTGTGTGTTACAAAGAACTAAATCTGGAGAACAGACCCAAAAACCTTTAGGATAGAGTCTATAATTTGAGTGTCTTATGATTAAGAGTCTATATGCCTCTTGCCCAAGCACCTCAGAAAGATGTCAGGCCTAGATGGCTTTCATAAATTTGAATTGTTGGGAAATATAGTCTGTTTCTTCAAAGTTGTTTCTCCTGTGCTTAGTAGCTAAATATACCACAAGGGAGGCTAGCAACCAAAGCAAAAAGGGCTTACTTGAAGGATGCAAAAATTAGAACTTTGCCTTTGGCCAACAACAATATTTGAACTATCCTTCCCTCCTCTCTCTCTCTCTCTCTCCCCTTTCTTTCTCTTTTTTCCATCTGTCTTTCTGCTTGCCTCTTGTTCTGTTCCATTTTATTTCAAGGAAAATTCCTGTAGGAGCCAGAGAGATGGTCACAAACTTTGAGTACATCCTGTTCTGCAGCTGTTCTGCTATAGTGCAGTTCAGTGCCTTCAAACCCTCAACACCAGCCCTGCAGAAGGAAAAAGTAGGGTCTGGGAACAAAATAACTTTTCTGCATCCAGCTCATCATACAGAATACTTGTTGGGTATTATTTCAGAGGCACTATATCTGACCCCAAAAGCTTTTCTGCTGTTATGGACAAACCTGTACAAATCTCAACCCCACTCTTTAAAGCTAGACTATGCAAGCAGGAATGCCAAGCCCAGTTAGAAAAAGCAAGCATGAACAAGAATACAGAAATTTAACCATATTATAAAATACTTGAGAGGACTACTTATCTAGACTGGTTAATAAGCATAATTTAGTTAGTGTTGTAAAGGGGAGTCTGAGATATGTTTTCTTTTTGTAAAGGCACTAGTGTTCTCTTTTCTCCCTCTCCCCTTCTTTCATCTCTCTCTCTCTCTCTCTCTCTCTCTCTCTCTCTCTCTCTCTCTCTCTCTCTCTCTCTCTCTCACACACACACACACACACACACACACACACACACACACACACATCGTACTCTCACCCCAGAGAAGCAAGAAGGAACAGGATGAGGCAAGATCAAAGAGATATGTTCAATTAGTGAAAGTCCCAACATTTCATTTTAGGGATCAGAGAAAAGGGAAAACTCCAAACATTCACTTTTCACTTCCGTGTTTATGGTCAAACCTTCACTGCCACATTAAGAGGGCAGACACAGAAATGTGAGGTAAGAACTAAGGAAGAAAGAAGTGAATTATACAATAAAATAGCACATTTTGTAGTCCTGCGCCCAGTAGCCTGCAAAAGTAGACAAGGAGAAAAGAAAAATCATTTATTAAGCACTTTACTATGTGTCAGGTGCTGTGCTAAGAACTTTACAAACATTCCATTTCATCTTCATAACAATCCTGGGAGATGGAGCTATTATTATCATCCTCATGTTACAGACCAGGAACCTGCAGTAACTAGAAGTTAAGTGACTCTCAAAGGGTAACACAGTTAAGTATCTAAGATCAGAATTGAACTCATATCTTCCTAAGTCCAGATCTAGCATTTTATCCCAAAACAACTTAAATGGCTTGGCTGCAGACAAGAGGAACAGAACAAAATCCTTAAGTTTTGGAAAGGTCTTTCAAAAGTTAACATCCAAAGAATGCAAATGATTTCTTGCATTGAGAGAAACATCTCAATATCCCTGAGTGATCAGCTCTTTCATTTCACATTCAGTATAAGGATAATACTACAGGTCTAAGCAGAAAGAAACCTAGAGCCAAAAGTATATATTCCCAAACTTCCTTATTAGAAGGATGAACTTCTGGTGCCAGATCTTTTCCTTTTAAAATTTCATGGAATTCTTCAGACCGTCAAGACTGTGTATTTCAAAAGGGATGAATTTAGATGGGTGGACAAACATGTGAGTTTGTCAAAGTGGTTTATCCTTTATGCAAATTACAAAATAAAACAGCTGTGAGGAAACATTTCTTTGACCTTTCCACCCTCCCAGTTCTTCTCATCATTACACTCACCCCTTTGGTATAGGCCCAGCACATGGCCCAGCTGGTCCCTAGAACCATAGCTACCATCATCCCAAATAATAGAGAGACACACCAGGTACTGGCAATAGAGGACAAGATAAACATCATCGAGTGTGTAGTATAGACACTTGGCAGTATGATTGTGCCTACAAAATTCTTTTCATCTTTGTTTTGATGGACAAAGTTCAATGCCAGAATATTTGGTTTATGAGTCATACTAATTACAGCTGAGGGAGAGAGGAGGGAACCAAGAACAAAAACCAAGCATGTTTAGAAAAAAAAAATGTTCCATACTTATTAGATTGGATAGGGAAGCTACAACCTAGGAATTAAGAGGGCCAGATGTTCCCTTCTTATGAGAGTATTGGATTGGGTCACTCCCAGTGGGCATCAATGATCCTTAGCAGCTGTATGTACCTGTCATACTAACTATATCATCAGGATAGAGAACTTTTACTTTGGTAGCAAGAGAGAACTTTAATCTAAAATTCATATGCCCAAGTATCTAGTAGTTCTGCCTCTCACTCATAGCTCCCTCTTTTTAAACTGCAAAGATAATCTTTCAGATTGCACATCCTCTAATCTTTTGCAAGATAGGGGTGAGAGACAAGTCCCAGTACTACCACTAACTTACTGAGTCATCTTGGGAAATCATTTAATTTCTCTGAGTCTCAATTTCTTCAACTTCAAAAATGAAGAGATAAAGCTAAACAATTTCTAAGTTTTCTTATTGCTCTAAAGCTCTATATTTCCATAGGCAAATGGGAGAAGGCAAAGATGATGCTCTTCTTCCTGGGCCACTAAGCAGATTTGCTGAAGAATTCCCTAACTTTCTGTCCTCAGATCCAGTTGTTGTGGTATCAAGGCCACTATCAGTAGCTATAATTGTACAAATATAGACAGAAATGCACACCCAGGAATAAGCACATTTATTTACAAAGATGCCATGTGTGCCTTGGCAGATCATTGGAAGAGCTTATGTTTTTTTGCTCTGTAAAAAAAAAAAAAAAAAAAAAAAGTAGGAATAAAGCAACTTCCAAGGAGGTCACACAGTTCCCACTGGGACCTGTGGTATATCTAGCCTTTGGGAAAATTCATTTTCTCAGAGAACTTTACATTTTAGTTTAGATTATTAAATAAGGACACTCTCTTCTACACAAAATTCCTCACTTTCTAAAACATGGAACAGGAGAAGAGAGAAAAGGAGAGGAGGGGAGGGGGGAAGAGAGGAAGAAGGAGGGAAGGAGGGACGGAGAGAGAGGGAGGGAAAGAGAGAGGGAGAGGAAGAGGGAGAAAGGGAAGGAGGGACAGAAAACAGAGTAAGAAAGAGAGGAAGGGGAAAGAAAGAAAAAGAGATCAGAGAACCAAAATGCTTTCTCATACCAAGTGGAAGAATTACTAAGTAGAGTCACTCAAGGTAACCGGCAGAGGAAGACACATGGTAAGGGATTAGGAAAATCTACAAAGAAACCCGGAACCAGGATAGACGCTCTCTTTGGAAAAAGAAGTGCACAAATGGCAAGGATCTCCCCCTCCTTCCCTCTCCTACATAACGACAAAAAATCACAAGCGTGCACAGAGAAACATTTATGGTGACTAGACCTTCCCCCGCAGATCCTACATAAATATAAAACAAAAGTCCTGAGTCAACGTGTGGGCACAAGTTGTGTGTTGTGTTGTGTGTTACAGAGCAAAGATGCGGAGTTTATACAATATGTTGTGTCTCCGGTATCACAAATGTACCACACAAAGACTCATACCCTCCCGGGGCATGAGCAGCAGCCCTAAAGCCCCTCAAGTGAGCCTGGTGAAGTGACATTGTTTTTTCCTGTCCAAGCTGGATTCCCTCCAGGAACATCTCAGTTATTTAAACGCAGAAGCTGACAGTCAATGCTTCCGGTAATGTTTGTGGAGACAGTTGGGATAAATCTTGACACTCCAATCATAAACGAAGCTACCCACGGTGGGTAGCTGTTTCCTACCAAGCATATTCAGAGAGTGGGTCCCATCTTTCTTTTCTCAGGAAAGCCCAAGGGAAAAAAACATGAAGAAGAAAAAAAAGATATCTCAAGAAGAACAAAAAGAGGCATATGTTTAGTCCTGAGAATGTTTACTATTAAAAGTCTTCGGAAGAAGTTCCCGAGCACTCATTCCCTTTCCATAACCAGAGTGTAAGGCCCTAAATTGCAGCCCTTGGGTATGTCTATGGAGTGAATGACATCAAGGAACAAACGGACACGGAACGGATCCTTTCCCTTTTTTGTACGCCTATCAGCAGCCCAGAAATTCTCAGCCTTCATCTGTAAGAATACGCCTGCTGCAAAGTTCTGATACTTTTGCTGTGTTTTGATAAAGAATTGTTCTGGGGTCAAGGAAGCAAAATCCAGATCAGCGCCTGGTTCCCCTCTCTACTGTCACCCTCTCCTCAGAACCTTTTAGCTCCCCTTCCTCTCCCAGCTCCCCCCCACCCCCCAACACAACCTAGCCCCGGCCGGTTCAGCCTACCTTGCTGTTAACTTCCCGGGTTCAGGGTTTTGTTTTCTACCTCGTCTGTCTTTCCACCAACAACTGCCTTGTTGCCTAAGCAGAGGCTCGCTCTTTTAGAGCATCTCCTGGGGGCTGGAATCTCCTCCCCAGCCAGGTCTGAGGGAAAGCACAGACTTGTTTGAAAGGAGAGACAGCAAGGGGGGAAAAGTCCCGAGGGAAGGAAAAAAGCAAGGAGTGGGGGTAGGGGAGCAGTGCAAGCAACAGCCAGTCCCTCCCAGCACCTTTATCTCCACAGCTCCACGATTTCTTTGGCCAGAAGCGGAAATGCGGTTTCTCGAAGTCAGGGAAGAGAGGAAGAAACCAGGACAAACACGTAAAGAGAAAACCCCAGCCAGATGTGAGGCGCAGTGGAGCCTTGAATGGCTCCCATTGCGTTTTATATAAACGGCAGCAGTTAAGTATTAACTCTGTATGTGCCCGGGTTGGCAGGGAAAATCAACCTCTGCTGTTCCCCGCCACCCCTTGGGAGCCAGCCCAGACTGGAGAATCAGACTTGCAACATCAGAGTATTGAAAGTCAATCCAGATGTTAGCCTATTGTGCCTTTGAGAGCTAGGAGGCAGTGGCATCAGGAACCCAGACCAAGGGTATTCAGGGCCAGGTTCAGGAGCATTAGGGGTCAGAGACATCAAGTTATGAGATAAGAGCTATTGGTGCTCAGAAATGTCTGAGACCAAACCGTGGATCTTAAGCTTCCATTCAAGTACTAACCTAAATGGACCCTGGAAGTTTAAGACATCTGAGTGAAGAGAGAATTTGATGCCCCAACTCCATTCCTCCTCATTAAACCTAACAGCCAAGCTAGGGAAGGATAACAAGAAGAGAGATCTGACCAGAAAAACGTTTTCTGCTCTGGCAATGAGTCTTTTGTCTCTCTTCTCACCTCTCTTTCCCTCCAATTCCTGTGTGAAAAGTGTCTGGTCTGGGCAGAGTACTTTTACTTTAGGGAACCTCTCCAATGTATATTCCCTTTGGCTGTATCTGGACAGGCAATAAGGCAATATGGTATACTGGCACTGGGTTCCCAGGGGAAAGATGCTTTCCCTTGCTCTGGTATTTCCTTCTTGGATCTCTCCACATATTTTTTCTTAGAATGCCAAGTGCAAACATCTGGGGGTGGAGTAGGGAGGAAATTTTTTTTTTGAATGAAGGAATAGCTACCATACTTGATACACATCTGACACAGGTAATGTTACCCCAAAGGTGGGAGTCAGGAAGGAAGCCAGCTATGGATGATGATGGAAGAACAAAAGGAGATTGATGGCAGATGAGCAACAATGTCTCCATACCATTCAGATTATGAGCAAAATGAGCTGATGACAGTGCTAACATCATACCGTAGGAGCTAGAATTCTGCCAAATACTTATATGAATCAAAAACTTTGTCAATTTCTTTTAAGTAGTTTTTTAAAAATAGTATCTAAAACTAATCTATTTGTGATAAAGCAAAACTTAAATTTCAAGAAATTCTGAATATAGGGAAGGTCAGTTTATTTTTAAGAGACATTTTTAAAAGATTAAAAGTGTTTTGGTTTCCAGCTAATTATAAAAATAAGGTCAGAAATCTCACATTTTGTAGGATTTAAGTCTAAGCCTGGCAAATTCACATCTCTTATAGCGTATCAATGCAGGAAATTTCAGAGATAAATTTGTTGTCATTACTGTAAGTAACTTAAGGAAGTTCAGGAATGAATAAGGGCATGAGCCCAACAAACTGATTATAGCTACTTTGTCCTCAGATGGCCTTCCCAACACTGATATCACAGGAAAATTCCACCATGATATTTTAATAATAACATTTTATTTTAAAAATACATGCAAAAAAGTGTTTGTGGCAGCCCTTTTCCTAGTAGCTAGAAACTGGAAATTGAATGGATGCCCATCAATTGGAGAATAGCTGAGTAAATTGTGGTATATGAATGTTATGGAATATTATTGTTCTGTAAGAAATGACCAGCAGATGACACAGAGATGCTTGAAGAGATTTACATGAACTGATGTTAATGAAATGAACAGAACCAGGAGATCAACAACAATACTATATGAGGACCAATTCTGATCAATTGGATCAGTGATGAACGGAACCAGCTACACCCAGTAAAAGAACACTGGGAAATGAGTATGGACCATAACATAGCATTTGCACTCTTTCTGTTGTTGTTTGCTTGCATTTTCATTTTTCTTCCCAAGTTATTTTTACCTTCTTTCTAAATCTGATTTTTCTTGTGCAACAGGATAACTGTATAAATATGTTTATATATATTGTGTTTAACATATACTTTAACATGTTTAACATGTATGGGACTGCCTGCCATCTAGAGGAGGAGGTAGAGGGAAGGAGGGGAAAAGTTGGAACAGAAGTTTTTGCAAGGGTCAATGTTAAAAAATTACCCGTGCATATGTTTTGTCAATAAAAAGCTATAATAATAATAATAATTAATAAATAAACAAAAATGCATGCAAAGATAGTTTTCAACATTCAACCTTGCCAAATCTTGTGTTCCAAATTTTTCTCTCTTCCCTCCTCTCACTTCTTCCTCTAGACAGCAAGTAATGTATGCTAACCATGTGAAATATTATATACATATTTCCACATTATCAAGCTGCACAAAAAATTCAGATCAAAAAGAAAAAAATGAGAAAAAAAGCAAAAAAACAACAAAAAAGTGAAAGTACTATGTTGTGACCCACATTCAGTTCCCATAGTCCTCTTTCTGAACATTGATAGCTCTCTCCATCACACATCTATTGGAATTGGTCTAAATCACCTCGTTGAAAAGAGCCATGTTCAACAGAGTTGATCACCACATAATTTTGTTGTTGCTGTATGCATTGTTCTCATAGTTCTGCTCACTTCACTCAGCATCAGTTTATGTAATCTTTCCAGGTTTTTCTGAAATCATCCTGTTCATCATTTCTTATAGAATAGCAATATTCCAATACATTTATATATTCATCCATTCCCCAATTGATGGAATATCCATTCATTTTCCAGTTATTTGCCACTACAAATGTTTTTGCACTTTTGGGTCCTTCACTTTTTTATGATCTCATTGGGATACAATAGAGACACTGCTGGATCAAAGGGTATGCCCAGTTTGATAGCCCTTTGGGCATAGTTTCAAATTGTTTTCCAGAATGGTTGGATCATTTCACAATTCCACCAACAATATATGTGTCCCAGTTTTTTCACACACCCCCAACATTTATCATTATCTTTTCCTGTCATCTTAATCAATCTTAGAGGTATGTAGTAGTATCTCAGAGTTATCTTAATTTGTAGTTCTCTAATCAATAGTGATTTAGAGCGTGTTTTCATATGAATAGAAATAGTTTTAATTCCAAATCCTTAAATCTTGTTATGATTCCAAATTACCTACCAAAATGTTCAGACTAATTCATACCTCTATCAACAGTGTGTTAATGTGCCTGTCTTCCTCAGCCCCTCCAGTTAATGGAATTCCCATCTTTTGCCATCTTAATATTATGATTTTATCCAAACAAACAAAAAACTAAGCATTCGGACAAAAAGCAAAGTCTTGGTGAAATTAAAATTTTTAAATGCTTTATTTTTTATCCTCTAAAAAATATTATAGTGAAAAATCCATCATGAGAGAGATAACAGGTGATTTCATTGCCAAAGTATCATAAGAAAAAGGCAAAACTAGAAGTTGTTGGGGTGTTTTTAAATTTGAGACAAAAATGGTTAGAGAAGGGTGCAGTCAGAACACACATAGAGGCAAGTAACTCAAGCTTCTAATATTACAAGACTACTAGTATCTCCAGATGATCTCATTATATTGTTTTCCCTTGGTCTGTAGAATCCCTATCATATTATCAACAAACTTCCTTTCAATTTGGACTCTTTTTCTTTTTTTTTTCTTCCAGCTTCTAGTATTCATAAAGATGTGGCTTCTCCCAGAACATCTCTAGTCATACTTTCCAGTACTGGTCATACCTTTCCTCATACTCCCTGATATCCTGGAGCTTATTGGCATATTTCTTATTCCTCTTTGCCACTTTGAGATTCTCCTTTTGCTATTGTCACTCAGCAACTTATCCTTTTTTTTAAATAGCTTTTTATTTACAAAACATATGCATGGGTAATTTTTCAACACTGACCCTTGCAAAACCTTCTGTTCCAAATTTTCCCCTCCTTTCTCCCACTCTCTCCCCTAGATGGCAGGTAGTCCAATACATGTTATATAATATATTAAATCCAATATAAGTATACATATCTTACTGCACAAGAAAAAACAGCTCTAGAAAGAAAAAAAAAACCTGAGAAGGAAAACAAAAAGGCAACCAAAATAATAGAAAGAG
Organism: Sminthopsis crassicaudata; assembly: GCF_048593235.1. Taxonomy (NCBI): domain Eukaryota; kingdom Metazoa; phylum Chordata; class Mammalia; order Dasyuromorphia; family Dasyuridae; genus Sminthopsis; species Sminthopsis crassicaudata. The sequence goes on along the minus strand of NC_133620.1, from coordinate 315,141,064 downwards.
TGAAAATGCTATGTTGTGATCCACACTCATTTCCCATAGTCCTCTCTCTGGATGCAGATGACTCTATTCATTACAGAACAATTGGAACTTGTTTGAATCATCTCGTGATTGAAGAGAGCCACATCCATCAGAATTGAACTTATTCTTTTTTTGACTTCTATCATCTATTTCAGAATCTGGTGGCATATCTACTGGATATTTTTCTTAATGAGTTCAGCATCTGGTTTTCATTCAAAAAAGTTTGTCAAAAGACAGATACAAAATAAGTTGATGGTTTTCTTTTGAAAAGTTGATCATGGTTGTATACTTCAACAACAATACTATATGATGATCAATTCTGATGGATGTGGCCATTTTCAACAATGAGATGAACCAAATCAGTTCCAATAGAGCAGTAATGAACTGAACCAGCTATACCCGGCAAAAGAACTCTGGGAGATGACTATGAACCACTACATAGAATTCCCAATCCCTCTATTTTTGTCTACCTGCATTTTGGATTTCCTTCACAGGCTAATTTAATTGTACACTATTTTTGTTGCACGGGAAGAATTGGATTCAGAAGGTAAAAATAACAGTTTACACTCATTTCCCAGTGTTCCTTTTCTGGATGTAGCTGATTCTGTCCATCATTAATCAGTTGGAATTGGATTAGCTCTTCTCTATGTTGAAGAAATCCACTTCCATCAGCATACATCCTCGTACAGTATCATTGTTGAAGTGTATAGTGATCTTCTGGTTCTGCTCGTTTCACTCAGCATCAGTTGATGTAAGTCTCTCCAAGCCTCTCTGTTTTTCTCCTGTTGGTCATTTCTTATAGAACAATAATATTCCATAACATTTATATACCATAGTTTACCCAACCATTCTCCAAGTGATGGACATCCCTTCATTTTCCAGGTTCTAGCCACTATAAAAAGGGCTGCCACAAACATTTTGGCACATACAGGTCCCTTTCCCTTCTTTAGTAGTTCCTTGGGGTATAAGCCCAGTAGTAGTATGGCTGGGTCAAAGGGTATGCACATTTTGATAACTTTTTGGGCATAATTCCAGATTGCTCTCCAGAATGGTTGGATTCTTTCACAACTCCACCAACAATGCATCAGTGTCCCAGTTTTCCCACAGCCCCTCCAACATTCATCGTTATTTGTTCCTGTCATCTTAGCCAATCTGACAGGTGTGTAATGATAACCTCAGAGTTGTCTTAATTTGCATTTCTCTGATCAATAGTGATTTGGAACACTCTTTCATATGAGTGGAAATAGTTTTAATTTCATCATCTGAAAATTGTCTGTTCATATCCTTTGACCATTTATCAATTGGAGAATGGCTTGATTTCTTATAAATTAAAGTCAATTCTCTGTATATTTTGGAGATGAGGCCTTTATCAGAACCTTTAACTGTAAAAATATTTTCCCAATTTGTTACTTCCCTTCTAATCTTGTTTGCATTAGTTTTGTTTGTGCAGAAACTTTTTAATTTGGTGTAATCAAAATGTTCTATTTTGTGATCAATAATGGTCTCTAGTTCTCCCTTGGACACAAACTCCTTCCTCCTCCACAAGTCTGAGAGGTAAACCATCCCATGTTCCTCCAATTTATTTATGATTTCGTTCTTTATGCCTAAATCTTGGACCCATTTTGATCTAATCTTAGTATGTGGTGTTAAATGTGGGTCCATGCCTAGTTTCTGCCATACTAATTTCCAGTTTTCCCAGCAGTTTTTGTCAAATAATGAATTCTTATCCCAAAATTTGGGATCTTTGGGTTTGTCAAAGATTAGATTGCTATTTTTATTCACTATCTTGCCCTGTGAACCTAACCTATGCCACTGATCAACTAGTCTATTTCTTAGCCAATACCAAATGGTTTTGGTGACTGTTGCTTTATAATATAGCTTTAAATCAGGTACACTTAGACCACCTTCCTCTGACTTTTTTTTTCACTAGTTCCCTTGCAATTCTCGACCTTTTATTCTTCCATATGAATTTTGTTGTTATTTTTTCTAGGTCATTAAAATAGTTTCTTGGGAGTCTGATTGGTATAGCACTAAATAAATAGATTAGTTTGGGGAGTATTGTCATCTTTATTATATTCGCTCGGCCTATCCAAGAACACTGAATGTCTTTCCAATTATTTAAATCTGACTTTTTTTTTGTGGCAAGTGTTTGTAATTTTGCTCATATAATTCCTGACTCTCTTTTGGTAGATATATTCCCAAATATTTTATACTATCGACTGTTATTTTGAATGGAATTTCAAAAGATAACATTTTCATTTGTTGTTGGTTTTTTGTTTGTTTTTTCTTGTGTTTTTTTTTTTTTCCTTTTGATCAGATTTTTCTTGCACAACATGACAGATATGGACATATGTTTAAAAAAATTTGCACATGTTTAACCTACATAAGAGTGCTTGCTGTTTTGGGGAGGGTAGAGGGAGGGAGAAAGGGAGAATAATTTGGAACACAAAGTATTGCAAAGATGAATATTGAAAACTGTCTTTGGAGGAGGATTCTGGGAAGATGACAGAGTAGGTTGGTAAATTTTAAGCTCTTCAGATTTCCCCCACAAACAGAACAAATTTGTGCCTCAGGGAAAATATAAACTGGTGTTTCCAGTTTATTCCAAACAAGAAATCTTTGGAGAGAACAGGGGTCCTCCTGTTACAATGGAGACTATCCAAAGAAAAACCCTAGGTTGAAGATTAACAAGTATGATGTATAAAAACCTCCAGACTAGCTCCACAGAAACACCTTATGGGGACCCCTGGTGGCCCCATAGTTAGATTTGCTTGAGGCCAACAGGAACCACAGAAACTTTTATCTCTGGTCTGCATGCTGAATTGGGAGTCTGAATCCCAGAAGATTGAGTAAACCTCAGCTGATCAGGAATACCAGGCCAAGCTGTGATGTAGAGAAGGATCCTTGAATGAGAAGGAGCCAGCATATCCAATGAATGCAGAAGCAATGGAGCAGGGGTGCTGCTGGCTGTGGACACTTGCTGGAGGAGGAACTCTTGTTTTAGAGTTCCAGGTCAAGAAAGAAACCCTGAGGTGAAGCTGGAGGTAGCACCCCCTACCACCGCACAATTAGAGGTGCTTACACTAATACTTCTCATTTCGAAAAGAATATAACAACCTGACAAAGAAGAAATAACACATCATAGAAATTTACTATGCGAACATGGAAAACTGGGATTCAAGGACAGTGATGTTAAAAAAAAAAAAAAAAAAAAAAAAAAAAAAGCTTCATCTATCCCAAAGAGTAATGTTAAATGGCTTCCTGCCCAGAGAGAATTTATAGAAGAATTCAAAAAATATTTTAATAAAACAATAGACATTGAAGAAAAATAAGATTATATAAAAAAGTTAACCAATGAGAAAAGGTGATAATTCTTTTTTTTTTTTTAGATACAGAATCTTAAAGACAAAAATAACTCTTTGAAAATTAGAATTGGATAAGGGGAAACCAGTGACAATATAAGAGAACAAAACAGAATATAAAAAATGAAAAAATAGAACAGAATATGAAATATCTTATGTTTCTGTATCTGTAGAACATATTAATAAGAGAAAATGTAAGAGTAATTGTACTATGTGAAAGCTGTAATTAAAAAAAGAACCTTGACATGATAATGAAAGAAAAATTATCCTTGCATGTATTTGAAAAAATAAATACTATTTTTAAAAAAAGAACAACTGGTAAGTCACTAGAATAATGGTTTGCAAGGATATGGCTAGAAATCTCACAGGCAATCTTAAACTCTACATGTTCAAAATAAAGCTCATTATTTTTCCCTTTAAACCCTCCCCTTTCTTTTTACTTTCCCTATAATTATAGAGGATAATACTATCTTCCTAGTTCCTCAGACTCACAATCTAGGATTCAGCCTTCGATCCTCATTATCCCTCATCCTCTGATGCCCAAGCTGTTACCAAGGCCTTTCCATAACACCTTTGTAGCATCTCTCAAATCACCTTCTTCCTTGGATATTGCTATCACTTTGGTGTAGGCCCTCATGCCTGTATTAAGGCAATAACTTGATGAATCTCTCACCACTCTATTCAGTCTTTCATTTAACTGCCAAAATAATTGAATGTCTGACAAAATTTATTTTCATAAAGTCAAAGTGGCAATAGGCTTAGGCTATGTATCTCTTCTGCTACAACATATCCTTATATGGACAGAAAAACTAATGAAATTTGAGACAATATGTTAGTTTTGCCATTTGGAACATGGAACACTCAGGAGATAGCATATGGCATAGCACTTGCTCCCCTTCTCAGAGTGGAGAGTGATATTCTTTCCTTTTAAAAGTTTGGATAGAGTTCCTGAAACAAGAGATTGATAAGATCTATGGCCAGCACTTAGAGCAGTGGTCCTCTCACTGTCCCTCAGACTGTTGGAGTGCTTCACACTCAGTCTCCGCCGCCTCAGCCCAGTGCCGGAAGTATGCGTTGCTAACACAAGTTTAGGTCAAACATCACTTCTGGTCTGATTTGTCATAACCTGGCAGGCCGCATAAACGTACTCAGCAGGCTGCATCTGGCCCACGGGCCATAGTTTGAGGTCCCCTGACTTAGAGCAATGAAGACTATTTTGCTTGACCTAATATTAACTCATTCCCTAAATTCATTGCCCCAATTAAAAGTCCTGAGCTACACTAATCATTGCACTCAAACTTGAATGGCTTCCAGAATGAGTCTCTGCAGGTTAAAAACAAAAACAAAAACAAAACATTGATGCTAAAATCTTAAACAAGATATTAGCAAAAAGACTTCAGAAATCATCCTCAGGATAATACACTATGATCAAGTAGAATTTATACTAGGAATGCAGGGCTGGTTTAATGTTAGGAAAACTATTAGTATAATTGACCATATTAATAATCAAATTAATAAAAACCATATGATCATCTCAATAGACAGAAAAAGCATTTGATAAAATACAACATCCATTCCTACTAAAAACGCTTGAGAGTATAGGAATAAATGGACTATTCCTTAAAATAGTCAGGAGCATATATTTAAGACCGTCAGGAAGCATAATATGTAATGGAGATAAACTGAAACCTTTCCCAGTAAGATAAGGAGTGAAACAAGGTTCCCCACTATCATCATTACTATTCAATATTGTATTAGAATTTCTCAGCAATAAGAGTCGAGAAAGAGATTAAAGGAATAAGAGTAGGTAATGAGGAAATCAAACTGTCACTCTTTGCAGATGATATGATGGTATACTTAGAGAACTCCAGAGATTCTAATAAAAAGTTGTTAGAAATAATTCACAACTTTAGCAAAGTTGCTAGATACAAAATAAAACCACATAAATCCTAAGCATTTTTATACATCACCAACAAAATACAACAACAAGAGATACAAAGAGAAATTCCATTCAAAACAAATGTCGAGAGTATAAAATATTTGGTAATCCATCTACCAAAGAAAAGTCAGGAATTATGTGAGCAAAATTACAAAACACTTGCCACAAAAATAAAATCAGATTTAAATAATTGGAACGACATTCAGTGCTCTTGGATAGGCCGAGTGAATATAATAAAGATGACAATACTCCCCAAACTAATCTATTTATTTAGTGCTATACCAATCAGACTCCCAAGAAACTATTTTAGTGATCTAGAAAAAATAACAACAAAGTTCATATGGAAGAATAAAAGGTCGAAAATTTCAAGGGAAATTAATGAAAAAAAAGTCAGATGAAGGTGATCTAGGTATACCTGATCTAAAGCTATATTATAAAGCAGCAGTCACCAAAACCATTTGGTACTGTCTATCGATCAGTGGAACAGATTAGGTACACAGGACAAAATAGGGTACAACTATAGCAATCTAGTGTTTGACAAACCCAAAGATACCAACATTTGGGATAAGAATTTATTATTTGAAAAAACTGTTGGGAAAACTGGAAATTAGTACGGCAGAAATTAGATATGAACCCACACTTAACACCATATGCCAAGATAAGATCAAAATGGGTCCATGATTTAGGCATAAAGAATGAGATCATAAATAGATTAGAGGAACAGAGGATAGTCTACCTCTCAGACCTGTGAAGGAGGAAGGAATTTATGACCAAAGGAGAACTAGAACTCATTATTAATCACAAAATAGAAGATTTTGATTACATCAAATTAAAAAGCTTTTGTACAAACAAAACTAATGCACTTGTACAAGATTAGAAGGGAAGTAACAAATTGGGAAAATATTTTTACAGTTAAAGGTTCTGATAAAGGCCTCATTTCCAAAATAAAGAGAACTGTCCCTAATTTATAAGAAATCAAACCATTCTCCAATTGATAAATGGTCAAAGGATATGAACAGACAATTCTCAGATGATGAAATTGAAACTATATCCACTCATGTGAAAGAGTGTTCCAAATCACTACTGATCAGAGAAATGCAAATTAAGACAACACCTGTCAGACTGGCTAAGATGACAGGAACAATAATGATGAATGTTGGAGGGGATATGGGAAAACTGGGACACTAATGCATTGTTGGTGGAGTTGTGAAAGAATCCAACCATTCTGGAAAGCAATCTGGAATTGTGCCCAAAAAGTTATCAAACTGTGCATACCCTTTGATCCATCAGTGCTACTACTGGGCTTATATCCCAAAGAAATACTAAAGAAGGGAAAAGGACCTGTTTGTGCCAAAATGTTTGTGGCAGCTCTTTTTGTAGTGGCTAGAAAATGGAAAATGAATGGATGTCCATCAATTGGAGAATGGTTGGGTAAATTATGGTATATGAATGTTATGGAATATTATTGCTCTGTAAGAAATGACCAGCAGGATGAATACAGAGAGGTTTGGAGAGACTTTGCATGAACTGATGCTGAGTGAAATGAGCAGAACCAGGAGATCACTGTGCACTTCAACAACAATACTGTATAAAGATGTATTCTGATGGAAGTGGATATCTTCACATAAAGAAGATCCAACTCACTTCCAGTTGATCAATGATGGACAGAAACAACTATACCCAGAGAAGGAACACTGGGAATTGAAGGTAAACTGTTAGCACTACTGTCTTTCTACCCAGGTTACTTATTCCTTCAGAATCCAATTCTTAAAGTGCAACAAGAAAATTGGATTTACACACATATATTGTGCCTAGGTTATACTGTAACACATTTAATATGTATGGGATTGCCTGTCATCTAGGGGAGGGAGTAGAGGGAAGGAGGGGTAAATTTGGAAAAATGAATACAAGGGATAATGTTATAAAATATTACTCATGTATATGTATTGTCAAAAAAAATTTATAATTAAAAAATTAATAAAAAAATTTGAGCCATTCCAATTCTAAGACCTTGAAGGGGATTAAAGGTCACTTGTTGAAATCACAGAGATTCAGAAAGAGAAAGGAAAAATCATCCAAAGTAAAAGAGGCTTCTGTAAATCAGTAGCCAAATTCTTGTTTTTCCTCCCAGGTTATTTTTACCTTCTGAATCCAATTCTTCCTGTGCAACAAAAGAACTGTTTGATTCTACACACATATATTGTATCTAAGATATTGTATTCTAAGATATATCTAAGATATTCTATTGTATATAAGATATACTATAAGATAGTATAAAATATACTATATTTAACATGTATAAGACTGCCTGCCATCTAGAGGAGGAGATGGAAGAAGGGAAGAGAAAAGTCAGAATAGAAGTGATTGCAAGGGATAATGTTGTAAAAAAAATTACCCATGCATATGTACTGTCAATAAAAAGTTATAATAATAGAACAAACAAACAAACAATGATTTGCCCAGAAATCACAGTGTCTGAGGCTAGACTTGAGTTCAAGTCTGCCTGATTCCAAATTCAGTGCTCCATCCATTTAGCTGCCTCCAATAAATGAATTTTTGTATTCCAAAAAATTTCAAAAAAAAAAAAAATCAGTAACCAAGTTATTATCATATCATATCACACACAAGTTATTTGGAGTGTATTTTCTAAAGGAATTTCTGAGATCAGACTACCAATGGATATGGTATACTTTCTTAAGTGAGCATGCTCCTGATCAGCAAGATTGATTCTACCTCATAAAATCTACAACCTATTGGCACCAACCTGCAAAGGGGAAATACTCTTTTTTTCTATAGTTTCTTGTATCTGTAAATTAATTTGGTTAATATTATCATTTGTATTATGTCAGTCTAATTCAAAAATGGGAAATTAATCTCTCCAATTATTTATATAAAAAGTATTTTATAAATGTATTTATAAATAAATTTATAAATTATATAATTCCTGTTTGTGTCTTAGCAGGTGAACTCCCAGATAGTTTATATATTCTATATTTATTGTGAATAGATTCTCTCTCTTCTTTTAGGTTTTTATTATTAATATATATAAAAGTTAGTGATTTATGTAAGATTTCCCAAATCCTGTTACTTTGATGAAGTTATTAACTATTTCAGTTAATTTTCAGTTGAAATTCTAGATTCTTTAAGTAGTCCATCACATTATGCACTAAAAGCAGTAATCATGATTCATTTTTACCTGTGATTTTCCCTCAATTTTTTTTCTTTTCTTATTGTTATTGCTAGTAGTTCCAGAGCTATATCAAATAATTATGATGACAATAGATATCCTTGTTTTACCTCTGACCTTATTAGAAAAGTTATTTGGATTTCTTCATAAAAGGTAATAATACTAGATCTTGATTTTAGATAGTCTATTAAGTATATTAAGAAAAGTTCCAGTTGTTTTTATACATTTTAGTTTCTTTAACATAACTAAGTTTTGTATTTTGTTATTTTTGCATCTAATGATATAAGTGTGTTATTTTTTTGATTTTTATATTACTCTAATCTGTTTTATTCATAGGTTTCCTAATACTGAATTATCCTCGCATTCTTGGTATAAATACAAGCTAGTTATAATATATACTCTTGTTGTATCCTCTTTGTTTAGTTTTATTTGATTTTTGGTAAATATTATTAAGAATGTTTGGTTTCTGTGTTGTTTTTCTTCTTTAATTCTGCCTAGTTTAAATGTTAGCACAATATTTTTGCCATAATTTATTTTTTAGGATTCTTTCTTTAACTTATTTAATAGCATAGGAATTAAACTGTGATTTTACTAATATAGGGAATTCCTGAATGGGGAAACTCTTCTGACCAATGCAGGTTGGTACTTCTTTAGGTTTTTTAGTTTTGGAGAGTGGCTTAGAGAAGAGTTATCAAATTTGTAACTTCTATGGGGTCACATGAGATCCTCAAGACTTCAGGGTATGTCTTCAGCCAAATTAAAATGTAAATGAGAAATTTTTAATAAAATAAATACAGATAGAATAAAACATAAATAATGTTGATTTGTAGTTTACTATATATAGCTTGGAGGCATCTGTTTTTAAGTTTGACACCACTGGCCTAAAGCATTGAAAGGTTAAATGAATTGCCTCATGTCACAAAGCCAATATGAATTAGATATGCAACTGAACATGGGTTCTCCTTACTTAAGATTTATGCTATGCTATGCTGCCTCATAATGTTTATGTAATTTAAGAACTGGGTTTTTTTTTTAATATTTGATTGAAAAACTTAATAATATATCTTTCTATTTTGGAAAAAGTCCTTTTGTGACTTGTTTAATTTCTTTTTGTGACATTTAGTTATACATAATCTCTATTTTCTCTTAATCTGGGCATTTCATATTTTTATAAACATCTATTCCTTTCATTTAATCTTGCTTTTGTTGACATATAATTGGCCAAAATAGATTATAATAACTTTATTTTCTCTTCATTCATTGTGAATTATTCTTTTCATTTGTTTTTATTTTGGTGATTAGGAACTCTTTTTATCAAATTAGCTAAGAGTTTCTTCTTTTATTCATTAAAAAAGTTTCTCATTTTAATTATCCCTTAAATTTCCCCTTTAAATCTGTCCATGGCTTATTCCGTTTTTGCTGAAAACCTTAAGTTAGCCTGCCACAACATTCTGCCTTATGGTTGGTATCTTTTCTTTCCCCCTCATCCCCATGCTTCATGATGTCTTTCATTTCATCTCCCAAAATGTCTCAGGGTTCCTTTCTCCTTCTTATAGCTAACTAACTCTTTTTAGAGTGCTAAACTCCTCTTTTTATTGGCAGGATTTGGCCTGCCACTCAATCATGCGCTACTACCTGATGGAGTATGTTCCCTTTCTCCTGGTTAACTGTGAATTTCTTTGGGGAAGTTGACTTTTTCATTGTTAATTGTTAAAATCCCTTTTTCTTGCTCATTATATGCTCTCCCAAATCTATTTCAAATTTACTATTCCTGCTATCTTCTGAAACCTCTCCTCATAAATAAACCTACTTTTTGCCAAAGAAAAAGGCCATTGTGAATTTATCACATGGCTAAACTCCAACATTTTGTGCCAAATCCCAACCTTTGGTGCCAGTTACACTCCTCAATCTCATCATTTGGTGCCTACATTAACACATCACCAATTTCCATTGAGAAAAAACCAAAATCCCTGTTGCAAATATTTATAATCAAACAAAACAAATTTTCCACATTGGTCATGTCAAAAAAAAAAAAAGTCTCAATATGCATTCTGTCACATCTCTAATAGGAAGTAGGTAACATATTTCTTTATGAGTTCTCTATAATCATGGTTGGTCATTGCATGGATCAGAATTCTAAGTCTATCCAAGTTATCTTTTAAATGTTGTTGTTGTAATTATATAAATTGTTCTCCTAGTTGTGTTCACTTTACTTTGTATTGGTTCATACAATATTGTCCAAGTTTCTCTTAAATTTCTTCATCATTTCCAATAGAACAATAGTAATCCATCACATTCACATACATAACTTGCTTAATTATTTTCCAACTGATGGGCAATCACTCTGTATGAAATTCTTTGCCACTGCAAAAATAGCTACTATAAATATTCTTGTAAGCATAAATCCTTTTTATCTCTTTGGGGTAATAAACCTAGCAATATTATCACAGGATCAAAGGATATGTGCAGTTTAATACATTTTGGGGGGAGGAATGGTTCCAAATTGCTTTCCTAATGGCTAGCTAGTTCTACTCCCAGTTCACTAATGTTATCTTTTTTCCCATAGCCCCTCCTATATTTATCATTTTCCTTTTTCAGTAAATTTGCCAATCTGATGGTATGAGATTAAAAACTCAGAATTGTCTCAATATGCATTTCTCTACTAGTGATTTAGAGCATTTTTTTTTTCATATGTTGATCTTGGATTTCTTCCACTTAGAACTGCCTGTTCATATCCTTTGAGAGTTTATCAGTTAAGGAATGAATATTATTATGTAAATTTCAATCATTTCTTTATATATTTGAAAAATGAAACTTTTATCAGAGAATCTTGTGGCAAAATTTTCCATGTATATATATATCTTTCTCTTCTATTTTAAATTGCATTGATTTTCTTTTTGCATTTGAAGTTATGATTGTTAATTGTGTATTTACTTTAATCTTATGCTCTTATTATTTTCCTTCTCTTTGTTTCCCAAACTCACTTTATAAAGAAAAGAATAGTAGGAGAGTATGTTTAGAACCTCGATCTAGATTTGTTGCAGTCTGCTTATGTTCTCACACTCCTCTTCTCTTTCTCTTCTCACCCTTTTTTCTTTTCTTTTAAAACTCTCTTAGAGATTTACTGACCTTAGTTAGAGTTTGTTTTGCTGATACCTAATCCCTCCCTTAGGTTACCTCCCTTTTCTCCTTTTCCTTCTAATATAAAGTTAAGTGAAATGTATTTCTGTAACCCACTATTCCTTCTTTTAACTAGTTCATATAAAAGTGAGGATCTAGTGTCACCTGTTGTCTCAATTACTTCTTCCTTGTTTGTATGGTCTTCTACTAATAAACTCTGATTTTGAGACCATTTTCTTTTACCTTCTTTTTCCAGAGTATGTTCCTTTTTTCTCCTCTTTTCATTTTTCTTTTCATATCTTTAAAACATAAAACTAATCCATATGCTCTATCTCATTAGACTCTATAACATCTGATGGTGATAGGGTTCAGAGGAAACATATGTATCATCTCCCCTTAATAGATTTCAGTTTATCTTTGTTTAGTTCTTTATGATAAGAACTTTATTCATGTTTACCTTTTTATATTTCTCTGGATCCCTGTGCTTGCATTTCAAACTTTCACTATATAGCTCTTGTCTTTTCATCAGAAATGATTGAAAGTATATTCCATTAAAGTTCATATTCTTTTTTTTGCCCTGGAAGTTTTATATTCAGTTTTACTGAGAAAGTTATTCTCGGTTGCAAACTTATATTGCCTTTTTTCATTCCAAACTCTTCTCTCCTTTGGGATAGATTCTGCTAAATCATATGTGAATCTGACACTGACTCTTTGGTACTTGACTTCTTTCTTTCTGGCTACTTACAGTATATTTTTTTTAATTTTAGCTATAATTTTCCTGCAAATATCTATCAAGAGGAGGATTCTTTCTATTTTCATTTTGCTCTTGATTCTAAGATATCTGGACAGTTTTCTCATATGATGTCTTATAATATTAATTATAATATGATATGTAGACTTTTTTTCAATAGTGGCTTTCAAGTAATCCAGTAATTCTTAAATTGTATTTTTTTTTGAGTCACTGATCAATTGTTTTTGCTACAACATACCTCACATTTCCTTCTATATTTTAGTTTTTTTGCATTTAATATTTCTTTCTGTGTCATTAAGTGATTAACTTTTTAGTCCATTCTAATTTTCAAGGAGTTTGTTATTTGAGGAAGGTTTGACCCTCTTGTGCCAAGCTATTAAATGCCTTTTCAATCTTCCATCGCACTAATTTCAATTTTTTTCCTCTAGTATACTCATTTCATTTATAAAACAGTTTAACTCTTTTTCTTAAACTCTTCCTTCGTTTCTTCCAGAAATTCTAATTCAACTTTTGTCCAAGTTATGAAGCTTTGCTTGTAAATATTTTATACTCATTTTTTTTTTCAGGATTTTTGTTTTGAGTATCATTGTCACTGATTGCTCATTATGCTGGGATTACTTTTTAAAACCTCATTCTTGTAGCACAAGACTTGATGTTGGCTAGGCTCTGAGCACTCCTGGAGAAAAGTTTTGGTATAAGTTTATATTCTCTTGGAGCCTTTTAACTGTTTTCTTGGAGCATTGAGTGTTGTGTTATTTCAAGATCTCAGAGATATTTTAAATTAGGAACCTAAAAGCTTTCAGTGATCCCAAAGTGACCTGGGCTAGGTCAAAGTTTGATAGCTACTCTCCTAATCTAAGGTCTATAAATTCTTGACCTGGATTTGGGTCTGAAAAATATGCTTTGGGCTTGCTCCATTTGGAGCTTCAGTAAACTGTTGCTAGATTCGGTCATTATCAGCTAGCTGGAAAGTTCTTTTGGTTCAAAATAAATGAATTGTAGTCTCTTTTTTTAGTCTGAGATTTCTACCCTCATTATTCTGCATAAACTTTAGACTGGGCTGGAAGCTAGAATAAGAACAACCCCCCCCCACCTTCCCTCTCCCTACCACCTTTGTTCCCAAGATAAAAATCCCCCAGAGCTAATGTTTCTGATTTACACTTTGCTCTGTAATCTCTCTTCACCCTACAATATACCCTTAAGTGAATGTCCTTTTCCTTAATTCACCTCGAATCTGTAATCTGGAACTGGATAGTGAGTACTAGAGCTACCAGTTGGCAACTGCTCCTGCATTCTGAAAAAGGTCAGGCCCCCTCTATGTAGAACTCCTTAATTCTGATGCACAGCCTTTGTCAGACCCTGTACTGGAATGTAACAGGCAGTCACTTCTAGATAGACACTATTCCTCTATCAGCATCTCTCAGTCCATTTCCTAATGCCAACCTGAACCGGAAAAACTAACTCACTGTGATTTCCCCCCCACCTTGATTTCTCAGTCAGAACTCCAGTCTAATATGTTTTCTAAATTATATGGAGGAGTTGCATTAGAGGAACCATACTTCACTTATTCCTGTTACTATGCCAGCCCCACTTTCCCCTTTGAATATTTATATTCAGCTTTTCTGGGTAAGCTGCTATGGGCATCTGGTTGGTACAGTGCATAGAGTCAGGAAGACCTGAGTTCAAATATGTGCATCAGACATTAAAAGCCGAGTGACTGGGCAAATCATTTATCCTCTCTGCCTCTGTTTTCTCAGCTACAAAATGAAAATAACAATAGCTAACAAGATTGTAATAGGGAGTAAATGAGATATTGGTAACATGCTTAGAATGGTACCTAGCACATAGTAGGCACTATATAAATCCTTATTCCTTCTCCTAGTCTTCATTATCTAAAACCTTTAATTTTTGTTTTCTGGAATACTATATTCTAAGCTCTCTAGTCTGTTATAATGGTAGCTTTCAGCTCTTATGTTATCTTGGCTGTGTAAAGTATTTTTTTTTTCTTTCACTAAGGAACTCAAGACTTTTTCTGGGAGTCTTGATTTTGAGGTTTCTTTTAGAAGTTGACCAAAAAAATCTTTGTAATTTTCAGATCTAATAAATCTGGGTAGTTTTTATTTATGATTTCTTTCTTTCTTTCTTCCTTTCTTTCTTCCTTTCTTTCTTTCTTTCTTTCTTTCTTTCTTTCTTTCTTTCTTTCTTTCTTTCTTTCTTTCTTTCTTTCTTTCTTTTCTTTCTTTCTTTCTTTCTTCTTCTTCTTCTTCTTCTTCTTCTTCTTCTTCTTCTTCTTCTTCTTCTTCTTCTTCTTCTTCTTCTTCTTCTTCTTCTTCTTCTTCTTCTTCTTCTTCTTCTTCTTTTCTTCTTTTCTTCTTATCCTTCTTCTCCTCCTCCTTCTCCTCCTTCTTCTTCTTCTTTTTTTTTACTTTTGCTTTATACCATGAATTCTAGTAGATTGTAGCAAATCTATGATTTTATTTGTTTTATTTGTAGATTAGGTAAGGTTATTCTCTTCTGAGTTTGTGGCTTAAGTATACCTAACTTGATAATATTCTTTTAATACTTTTGTTTTAGCTAAATATGGTTACAAATTCTCATAGTCCTTCCTATTGGGGTTGGCTAGGGCAGATGGATCACTAGAGTTTGGAAATTTTGAATTGCAATAAGATTAAAGTTGATCCACTAAGTCTAGCACAAAATACAGCTAGTCCCTAGGATTTAAGGACTACCAAGCTAATTAAGAAGGGATGAAATGGCCAAGTTGGAAAAGAGAGGAGGTTATACAACTTCTATCCTAATTAGTATTGGGATCAGGCTTACAAGTGAACAATCATGTATTTAATCTGAGTGACATAAGGAAACTCAGTCTCAAAAAATAACAATAACTATGTTTCATTTATTTTACTCATTTTTCCAGGCTTACTTATTGAATTGGGACATTGCATCAAGTCCAGACTTCATCATTCTGGAAGGAACGATGGGGCCTTGTTTGTCCTGATTATTATTACATGGGATCCTGCCACTTCTTCCTCTGCACAGTGTACTGTACTAGTAGGATCTGATTCAGGCAGGGCCTAATCATTTTTCTCTTGGTCTGACCCTCTCAGACTCTCAACTCACCACAGTTCAGAGTCAGGGTAATACAGCTTTGGGCTCCAGATCTGCCTAACTTGTCCTTGATCTGCATGCTGGATGGCTTTCCTATTCTCAGGTAAAGATTTTCTAACTGTATTTCTTACTAAATTCCCATAGACTTCTGATTATCTCTCTATGTGAGTTGTGCTGGCAAAATGCACTTACTATAACTTCTCCTTGGATTTCTTGATCATCAATCACTGAGTATGGTGCTCATATTTTTTTCATTCTTATTGGAATAATTGTGAGAGAGATGAGCTTCTCTGCACTACTTTGGAAAAGCATCAGACATGTTTTACTTTCCCCTAGACTCTATAGACAATATTGTTAGCTGAATTCTCACTCTGGAGAAACCTCTGCTTATTGCTCTTTATAAAAAGTCCCTAGTTACGTTTCACTTAACTCTCAGTTTCTAGCTATCTTCTTCACAACCTCACCAGATAAGTACCTTCCTCAGCTATCCACTCCAACTCCCAAGTTCTGGAATTATAAACCCTGATTAAATCAACCCTGCTATTGTTTCTTGCTGGTGTGTGTCAATCTATTCCTTTAAGCTCCTTTTCACCAGCCCAGTAGCATCATTCTCCTTTGTGTATTGTCTTCCTCATTAGAATGTAAGCTCCTTAAAGGTAAAGTCTTTGCTTCTTATATTTGTTACCTATAGAAAGCATTTAATTCTTTTTTCTTTCTGCTCTTTTTCACTCTACCATATTTCTTCTTGACCTGTTTTCTGGGTCAGTTTTTTTTTCCAGTTTTCTCATTTTATTTTACTTGTTCATTTATTCTAAAAAATAGAATATTTTTCTATTTTTTTCTAAATTCTATTTAGAAATAGAAATTCTATTTCTAAAAAAAAAAAAAGAAAAGAAAAGAAAAAAATTGCGGTGTACACAGGAATACATAAGAAAGGATTCAAATATAAAGCAATAAATTTCCACTTCAAGAAAGCCTATATAATAAATACTGCACATTGTGTTCAGAGTTGTGCATCTCTCTGCTACCTTTTAGATTTTCTTTTGTTCTCTGTTGTGCACTTTTTATTTTATTCTTTTTTCCAGTTTTCTCCACACCCCTATCACATTTAAGCATGGACATATACATATATATCTACATATTTTCATACATAACTTCATGAAGACATATTTGTATATATATATATATACATAGATATATAACTTCATGAAGATATATATATGAAGATATGTCTTCAAAGATTATATATAAATACATGCATCTATACACATATACCCACAAATGTGAATATGCATATATATACACATGCATATACATACACATATATAAATATCTACAATCCTACAATATATATACAAATACATTCATATGCATCTATTTAAGACCATATTGTCTTTGTTTTGTCTCTGTTTCTCTATAGGTGGGTAATATCTTCCTTTGTAAATCCACATCTTCCCACATTTTTCTAATTTATCATTTCCTATACCAAAGCAATATTCCAACCTTATACTGTCTACTTATTTTAAATAGTTTGAAACAGTATTAATATGGCTGACAAGTAGTGTTGTTTCCCTGCTTTTCTTTTTTGATTAAATCTATTTTAATTTTAATTTTATCTGAGATTATGCTCCTTTTCTTAATAAATTCTACTTCTGATCTTTATTTTATGTTTTTGCATACCTCTTATTTTTTATCCCTCCTCATTCTTCTACTTACCAGCTAGTTTGCTTTCCTATTACTTAACTTATCTCCACCCAAGGATCCCTCCCTTATCCTCTCCCCCCTACCCTCCCTTCTTATCCTATTCCAATTAATCTATTCCATATCCTGTCACTTATCCTATTCATTTAATCTTTTATTTCTTTATAAATTTAGAAGATTTTTATTCCCTTTTAAATGCTTATATTGTTCTCTTTAACCCTGATCTCATGTGAAATGATTTTAAAAATACCTATTTAGTATACAACAACAATACTATATGATGATCAATTCTGGTGGATGTGGCCATTTTCAATAATGAGATGAACCAAATCAGTTCCAATAGAGCAGTAATGAACTGAACCAGCTACACCCAGTGAAAGAACTCTGGGAGATGACTGTGAACCACTACATAGAATTCCCAATCCCTCTAATTTTGTCCGCCTGCATTTTTTATTTCCTTCACAGGCTAATTGTATATTATTTCAAAGTCCGATTCTTTTTGTACAGCAAAACAACTGTTTGGACATGCATACATATATTGTATTTAATTTATACTTTATTACATGTGAATTCTACCAAACATTTAAAGAACAACTAACTCCAATGCTATATAAACTATTTGAAAAAAATAGGGATTGAAGGAGTCCTACTAAATTCCTTTTATGACACAGACATGGTACTGATACCTAAACCAGGTAGATCGAAAACTGAGAAAGAAAACTATAGACCAATTTCCTTAATGAATATTGATGCTAAAATCTTAAATAAGATATTAGCAAAAAGACTTCAGAAAATCATCCCCAGCATAATACACTATGATCAAGTAGGATTTATACCAGGAATGCAGGGCTGGTTTAATATTAGGAAAACTATTAGTATAATTGACCATATTAATAATCAAATTAATAAAAACCATATGATCATCTCAATAGATGCAGAAAAAGCATTTGATAAAATCCAACATCCATTCCTATTAAAAACGCTTGAGAGTATAGGAATAAATGGACTATTCCTTAAAATAATAATGAGCATATATTTAAGACAATTGATAGCTTTGATTTCTTCCTTGGAAAATGCCCCAAGGATATTTTTGACCATTTATCAGTTGGGAAATGACTCTATTCTTGTACATTTGATTACGTTTTCTATGTATTTTAGAAATGAGACCTTTATAGGAGAAATTTACTGAGAAGTTCTCCCTATCTCACCAGATTTCTTTTTTTTCTTGTTTTAGATGCATCAATTTTGTTTTGCAAAATTGTTTTTGTTTTACATAATTACAATTATCTATTTTACTTCCTGTGAACCTCTCTATTTCTTGTGTGGGCATAAACGTTTCCCCATACATAGATCTGACAAATAACTTCCACAAATTTGCTTATGATATCATCTTTTATATCTAAATTATTTTGAGCTTACCTTGGTATACAGTGTGAGCTGTTGGCCTGTGTCTAGTCTCTGCCACATTACTTTCCAGTTTTCCCAATAGATTTCACCAAATAGCTTTTGCCCTAATATCTGAAATATTTATTTTTATCAAACATTGGTCTTCTGTGCTCATTTGTTTTATGCTTAGCCTGCTTCACTGAAAAATCCAGTACCAAATTATTTTAATGATAACTCCACAACATATTTTGAGAACTGGTATTGCTAGTTCCCCTTTCTTTTTCATCAGTTCCCTCCAATGTTTTTATTTTAGATGAATTTTATTACTTTTCCCCTAGCTTTATAAAGTAATTCTTTTGTAATTTGATTAATATTGTACTAAGCAAATTAATTAGGTAGAAATGTCATTTTTATTATTTTGACTTTGTCTTCCCACAAGCAATGAACATATCTCCAATTATTTAGGTCTGTCTTTGTTTGAAGGGTGTTTTGTAATAGTGTTTGTATAGTTCCTGTGTGTTTCTTAGAAGGTAGACTCCAAAATATACTTTCCATATTTATTTTAAAAGGAATTTCTCTATTTCTGTTGGGATTTGTTGATAATATATAGAAATGCTGCTGATTTATGTGGGTTTATTTTATATCTTACAACTTTTAAAATAGTTTTTGTTTTAATTATTATTTTTAGTTAACTTTCTTGGGTTCTCTGAGCAATCCATCATATCATTTGCAAAAAGTGATAATCTTGTTTCCTCATTGTCTATGCTTATTCCTTCAATATCCTTTTTGGTTTCTTCACTATGTCTGCATTTCTATTACAATGTCAAATAGTAATGGTGATAACGGCCATCCTTGTATCATCTCTAATTTTATTGGAAAGGCAGAAGCTTATATCTAGTACACATAATGTTTCATCTTGTTTTAAGATAAATACTACTTATTATTTTACTAAAAGCTCTGTTTATTCCTGTGCTTTCTAGTGTCTTTATAGGAATGGATTTTGTATTATTTTTCAAATTTTTTCTTGCATCTATTGAAAGAATCATAATTTTGTTGTTTAAGTGGTCAACTATGCTTATAGTCTTTCTAATATTGAATCAACCCAAAAAACTATTTAATAATTAATGATCTTTATCTGGCTAGTTGATGTTAAATGGATAGCATACTGGTGAGACTTGTGGATAATGTTATTAGAAGCCTCCCCAACAGTTCAAGGTTACTCTAAATTCCTGAAGGTAGAGATTTTCTTCTATTTCTTGGAGATCTGCTTTACCAATGCAACCTAGAAGGGATGCTTTACTACACACACACACACACACACACACACACACACACACACACACACACGATTGGAATAGAGACTAGACTTGTGATCTAATCATCTGGGAGCACCTCTTCATTTCCCTCCAGCTGCTCTGTTTGGTTTTGATTCCATGAATATCATGTCCCTTTGTAACTCCCCTCCATTTCTTTTCATCTTGTTTTTAAATAAAGTTTTGTATTTGTTTTATGAGGGCAAAAAAAAAAATTATACTTTAACATATTTAACATGTATTGGTCAACCTGCCATGTTGGGGGGGGGGGAGAAGGAGGGGAAAAATTAGAACAAAAGGCAATTGTCAATGTTGTAAAATTATCCATGCATATATCTGGTAAATAAAAACTATTAAAAAAATTAAAAAATTTAAAAAAAAAGAAAATAGGGTTCAGAATTATCAGCCTCCCTCCCCCATCTAATTCATTTGTGTCAGTTCTTTCTCTCACACCTCATATGTATAAAAATAATTATACTTTTTATCTTTTTCTACATGGTTTTACTTTTTAGAATCACATCATATTCAGGTTTACTCCATATTTCTTTTGAACTTCTCAGTTATGTATGACAACCTTAGACATATGGTTTACATTTCCACATGAGGCATAAACAGCCTGTTCTTATTGAGTTCCTTGTATTTTGATGTTTATCTTATATTTCTCTTAGGTCTTGTATGACATATTTGCTATTAACTTTATGTCTTTTTGCAACAAAATCCTGAAAGTTTGGCAATTTCTTCAATGTCCTTTTTTATTGGGGGGGGGGGAGAGTTCAAGATTATGCTTAACTTTGCTGTATATAATATTTTCAACCACAACCTCAGTTATTTTGGTCTTTGATATATATAATGTTCCAAGACCTATGGTCTTTTAGTGTAGTTGCTGCTAAGTCTTGTGTGATTCTAATTGTGATTCTAATATATTTAATTTTTTTTTTTTCTTTGCTCATATTTTCCTCTTAACATGGGGATTTCAAAACTTGACTGTAACATTCTTGTAGGATTTCCTCATAGTTGGTGATTTCTATTTCTATTTCTACTTTCTCCCCTTGTTCTAACCCCCTTGTTCTAACACTTCACACCAATTTTCTTTTTTTCTTTCTTTCTTTTTTTTTTTTTTTGTAAAGTTTTATTTGGTTTTTTTTTTTTGTTTTCTGCAAGGCAATTGGGATTAAATGACTTGCCCAGGGTCACAAAGTTAGTAAGTATTAAGTGTCTGAGTCTGCATTTGAACTCAGGTCCTTCTGACTCTATGACTGGTGCTCTATCTACTGCCCCAGAACAATTTTCTTTAATTATTTCTTGTCCAAGGTCCTTTTTTATAATCATGGCTTTCAGGTAGTCCAATTGTTCTTATGTTTTATCTTCTTGCTCCAGATCTGTTGCATTTTTAATGAGATGTCTCACAATTTTTTCTATTGTGCATTGTTTACATTTTGTTTTATTATTTCTTGTTCTCTTATAGCTTCACTAGTTTCTTCTTGCCCAATTCAAGTAATCATTTTCTTCCATAAGATTCTGGTCATTTTTTTTAGTTCGTTGACTTTCTTTTCAAAATTTTCTTGTTTTTCTTGGATTGTTCTTTTTTAAAAAATTTTCCTCAGTCTCTCTCATTTGATTTTTAAAGTATTTTTTGAGTTTTCCTATGAATTCTTTTTGGTCAGGTGACCATTTGATGTTACTCTTTGCAGTAGAAGAGGCTTTTTTTTTTTTCTTCAATAATCCCCCTGTAAATCCAGATCTTCTCCATTCTCACAGTAACTTTCTGTGGTTAGGTTGAGAGATGTTAAGTTCAGAATCACACAGTCAATTGATTGTCTAAGGCATGATTTGGACTTGGGTCTTCTTAACTTTTAAATATAGCTCTTTATACCACCCAGGTAAATAGATCCATTCTAAAAGGCTTTAAATACCAAGATGAATTTTTATTTTTTTTTCTAGAACTACTGTACAATGTACAATTTTTTTCATAGGGGTAAATATGGAAGAGAAATGATTTGTAGTCAATGATTATTTGAATCATTACGTACAAACTACTTTAAAACAACTGAGGACATAAATGCTATTATTCTTTGTTGGGAAGATTTTTCCCCCTATATGTTGTATCATATATATCTATGTTTTCCCCCCTGCTATGTATTATATATCTCTTAATGCCACTGCAAAAATAATGTAAGCTAGGCCTTGATGCTCACATTGTATTCTATGATGGTTCTGTGTCAAAGGCAAACATTGGAGATGCTACATTTTCCTCTACACAAAGTACCTCTCTTGGGAGCTATGTTCTTGGAGATGAGAACATCCTTAGAATCTCCTGAGAGTCTGTACCTCCCACACAATGATTATTGTGCCAAAGTCCCTTAGGGTTTCTCAAATATTTCCCCAAACCATGGGCCATCTAATTGCTCAGAAAAGAGAGAATTCCCTGGGATATGGAATCCTTAAGAATTACAGGAGCAAAAAGGGGCCACCCATGGGCTCAGAAAATAGAGTTTCCTTTGTATTTTGAATTCTATTTTTGTTCAGCAACTCTGAACATAATATTGTCAGTTACTATGTTTCCCCATCAGTGGAGAAAAAAAAAATATTTGGCATAGTTATATTCCTTAAAACACTCTGAAATTTGGTTTTCGATAAGAGCAACATACTATTATCTGCAGTGCAATATTTTCCATTGTGACCCCCAAAGTTTGACTTTTCCAGCTTTTCTTGGGAGGGGGGAGGCTAGGCTAAACTGTCCAATCAAACTGCCCTTTGTAAGGGCAGAGGCTTGTCTTGTAAAATTTTGAATTCCATTCTGAAGGGTAGTGACTATCAGACTGAGATTGTACGGTAACTCTGCCAAGTGGCTGGGAGTGAGGAGATTCTTAATATGAATTTCAAGAGCTAAGATGGAAAAGTGGAAACTTGGCAGTATATTCCAGCCACCCTGGATGCCTGCCTATGTTCCTGGGATGGTAAAGCCAGAGTTTTGGGTGTCTCAGGACAGGTGGATCTCACTACTGGCAACTGCATGAACTGAATAGGCTATTTCATTGTTTTATTTTAGTCATACCTAATAGAGTTCTGTGAGAATTATAGGAACTAAAAACTAGAAAAGGACCCCAAAAGTCAGTCTAACTCATACCTAAATAATGAATTCACTGTCTAATAGCCTTATATAAGATCCTTTTGAAGTCTCACAGTAAGAGAAAGCTCATCACTACTAGGCAGTCCAATTTTTAGTGGTTATAAGCATTTGACTAAAGAGACTCACAACAGAAAGGAGTTTATGTGGCAATACTTGAGTTAGATAAAAACCAAAAAGCATTATCTACATCATTTCTTTTCCTTATCATACATCCCACAAATGCTATGGCATTGACAGAGACTCAAGACACAGGGGAATGATTTTAATGAGGATTCAGTAAAGAAGACTAAGAAGGAGCATTCAGACAAGTAGTACAAAAAGTAGGAGAGAGCAACAGCATGATGAAAACACACGTCTAAGATTCTCCACAGTCTTTTAGTAGTTACTGATAGAGGTTGAATAATCACAAGAATCTTTTTTTTCAGGATTTTGAGATATAGTTTACCTGGGCCTGGGAGTTTCAGCTTCTGGAGGAAAACTAAATGATATTTTCTGTACCCTTACTTACTTTGGGCCTTTACTGACAGCTAATAATTTTTTTTTCCCTATCCTGCAAAATGAATCGAAATATTTGGCCTTCTAACAATTATTCATTATCTTTATCCATTATTGGTAAAGAGTCTATGGGATAGTGTAAAGAGCAGTGGATCCAGATTAAATACCTTGCCTCTGATATTTACTGGCTATGTGACAATAGGTAAGTATTTTAATCTTTCTGAACCTGTTTCCTCATTTGTTTTATGGAAATAATAATACCTGTAGCACCTACTTCATGGCCCTACTGTGAAAATAAAATAAAATAGTATATGCAAAATATTTTGCAAACATTAAAAACCCTCTCTGAACATTAGCTAATTCTATCTACCTGATCAACCAACAACTTAAGGGAAGTAGAAAAGTAAAAAGGCAGGCAGGCAGGCAGGAAGGAAGGAAGGAGAAGGAAGGAAAGAAGGAACGAAGGGAGGGAGTGAGAGAAGAAGGGAGGGAGTGAGAGAAGAAAGAAGGGAGGGAGGGAGGGAGGAAAGAAGAAGTACTTTGGTCTGAAAAGTTATGGGAATAGTAAATGGGGACCACAGGGGAATAAATTGATATTCTTTATTTCCATTCCAATATTTCCATTTTGGGGAGAGACAAGGGAGACCAAATGATCCCACACCATTTTCCCTAGAAGCAATGGTGTGCTCCAGAAATCCAGAACATTGAGTTTGCACACACATGCTTTAGAAACTCCTATAGACAGAAGACTTGCTGGAGTAAGAAGACTGCTGCAGTATTTATCTGAAAAAAACTTATCCCTTCTCCACTCACTTTCCTCTTACCAGTTATCTTAATGATACCTATACACTATATCTTGGAAGCTTCTGAAAAAATGGACAGATGATGATAGTGCCTTAAGAGGGAAGAAGCATGTGGATAATAAAGCATAAAAATCATAGTGTTGTAAATATGAGAAAAGCAATTTGCCAGTGATAGCATGCCTCATTTGTTGTGTCAACCTCAAGGAACACTGCTGTTAGTAGAAACAGGCAGCAGAGAGGTGGGTTTGATAAGATGCATTCAATCACAATATAGGTATACTCTCCCCAACAGAGTGTCTACCTTTCCCTATGAATGATGGCTACATCCTACCCCTAACAGTGCATCAGAATTAATCTCCTATTGTGAGTGGAGAAGGGACAATACGTCAATCTTATAGTTCAGTGAGACTTGATTCTGGTGCACTAGCTTCTCTGTCCTATTTGTTGACACACAACATGCTTTGATTGATCGGCCTGAAACCCATCTGCATCAGTCTAAAGAAGATGGGCTCAACTGAAGTTATAACACTTAGAGATTAAATGGAAAATTGTTCAACTTCTCAGAAAGTCTTTCTATAAGTAAATTTTGTCATTCCAGGAAACTAAAAATCTATCAAAGCCTATTGTTCAAGGGTTAGATCCTATCCTGGAGGACAGGAAATTTGCTGAAGATTTTATGCAGAAAGACAGGATAAACAAAAATACTCTCAGTTTCATCTTATAATAGTAACCACTAGCCAGCAGATTACAAATCAGCTAGTGGCTACAGTTTGAATCCAAGTGGTCAATGGAACCCCTTTATCTACAGTAATTATCCAAAGACTTATATGTTTCTGGATTTCCCTAATTAGGTTCTTTGAATTAGGCTATTTGGATTGAGTCAGTAATGCCAGAAGAGTCCTTTAGAGGGGCTGTCTTGAAAGAAGGAAGGTTGGAAGGAAAGGATACTTTGGTATGGAAAATTATAGGAATTTTAATATAGGTTTTTCCCTCTGCTGCTGGAAACATGAACTTTCCCATCTAATTTTTTATATTTTCTACCTTTAGCAAAAGTTCTTTTTCCTACCACATAGTCATTGTCCTGATGCTCCCACAATTCAAACTCAGGCTCTCCACATACTATACTCATATAATCCATAGTCCATTGGCTACTGGAGTAGCATTACAAAATAGATTATAGAATAATTTCAGTGCTGCTGCCAATCAAAAGAGATGTCTATGGAAATTCTGCTGTGTTTTATATTGTTTTGTATCTGTTTGTTGTTCTTGTTTCATCTACAAATGTTCTCAAGATAATATGGCTTTAATAAACTGGGAAAAAATTTTTATATACAAGGGTTCTGATAAAGGTCTCATTTCTAAAACATATAGAGAATTGACTCAAATTTATAAGAATTCAATCTATTCTCCAGTTGATAAGTGGTCAAAGGATATGAACAGACAATTTCAGATGAAGAAATTAAAACTATTTATAGTCATATGAAAAATACTCTAAATCATTATTGATCAGAGAAATACAAATTAAGACAACTCTGAGGTACCACTACAAACCTCTTAGATTGGCTAAAATAACACGAAAAGATAATGATGAATGTTGGAGGGGATGTGAGAAAATTGGGACACTGATGCATTGTTGGTGGAGTTGTGAAAGAATCTGGCCATTCTGGAGAGCAATTTGGAACTATGCCCAAAAGGCTGTCACACTGTGCACACTCTTTGATCCAGCAGTGTCTCTATTGGACCTGTATTACAAAGAGATCATAAAAAAGGGAAAAGGACCCATGTGTGCAAAAATGTTTGTAGTACTCCTTTTGTTGTAGTGGCAAGGAACTGGAAGCTAAATGTATGCCTATCAGTTGGGGAATGGCTGTATAAATTATGGTATGTGAATGTTATGGAATATTATTATTCTACAAGAAATCATAAGGAGGATGATTTTAGAGAGGCCTGGAAAGACTTATGTGAACTGATGCTAAGTGAAATGAGCAGAACCAGGAGATCATTATACATAACAACATCAATATTATACGATAAACAATTCTGATGAACATGACTCTTTCCAACAATGAGATGATTGTTCCAATGGTCTTGTAATGAAGAGACCCATCTACACCCAGATAGAGAGGACTGTGGGAACTCAATGTGGGTCACATCATAACATTCTCACTCTTTTTGTTGTTGTTCACTTGTGTTTTGTTTTCTTACTCATTTTCTTTCCTTTTTGATCTGATTTTTCTTGTGCAGCAAGAGAATTGTATAAATGTTTACACATATTGGATTTAATATATATTTCAACAAGTATAACATATATTGGATTGCTTGCCATCTATGGGAGAGGGTGGAGGAAAAGGAGGGGAAAATCTGAAACACAAGGCTATGCAAGGGTGAATGTTGAAAAATTATCCATGCATATATATATTGAAAATAAAAAGCTTTTAAAAAAAAGGAGAAGGAGGAGGAGGAGGAGGGGGATGATATGGTAAGTTCCTCTGATCACACTTACTCATTGAAACTGTTTCCAGAAGCCGAGGAGGACAGATTCTTTTTTTTTTTTTTTTTAATTAATTTTATAATTATAACATTTTTTTTGACAGTACATATGCATAGGTAATTTTTTTTTTTTACAACATTATCCCTTGTACTCCCTTCTGTTCTGAATTTTTCCCCTCCTTCCCTCCACCCCCTCCCCTAAATGGCAGGCATTCCCATACATATTAAATATCTTATAGTATATGCTTGGTACAATATATATGTGCAGAACCGAATTTTGTTGTTGTTGTTGCAAAGGAAGAATTGTATTTGGAAGGCAAAAATAATCTGGGAAGAAAAACAAAAAAACAAAAAAAAAAAAAAGAAAGAAAAGAATTGCTCACAGTTTACACTCATTTCCCAGTGTTCCTTTTCTGGATGTAGCTGATTCTGTCCATCATTGATCAATTGGAATTGGATTAGCTCTTCTCTATATAGAAGTTATCCACTTCCATCAGAATACATCCTCATCCAGTATCATTGTTGAAGTGTACAATGATCTCCTAGTTCTGCTCGTTTCACTCAGCATCAGTTGATGTAAGTCTCTCCAAGCTTCTCTGTATTAGGAGGACAGATTCTTGCCAGAGGTAACTCCTCTTCTGTGTCCTATAAGATCTGAAGAGAAAAGTCTCCAACGATGTCTTTTGATCACATCTCAAGTATTTTACTTCCATTATCCAAATTATTTGAATGTCAAATGTACCCTTTCCAAAAAAGACTATTTTGTGAAGAACTCACACAAGTAAGCACTCACAAAGTGATCAGAAAAAGTGATACAAGGACAATCTAGAATTGAATGTATGACATGGGAGACACTGGCACAGGACCACCCAACAATGGCATGCCCTCATCAGAGAAGGTGCTGTGCTCTATGAGCAAAACAAAATTGAATTAGCTTAGAAGAAACTCAAGATGTTGCAAAGTTAGAAAATATACCCCAAATGTTCATAGGGACTATTTGTGTTCAACCTATGGCAGAGCAGCCACATTCTAACTCAACTTTTACATAATGCTGTCATTTTGGTTCTCTTTGAGAACAAAGGACAACCAATTAACCAATTTTCATTGTATTTTCAGATGGAGAACATCAAGGAAGTAGGTCGATGATTATATTCTCTTATCTTCAGTAGAAAATGGTGATGTGTGTATCAAAAGTATATATTTATATCATGTATGGGAAATACGTATCCATATGTAGTCTTACTGGAAGTTCCTAGATTTCATTTGCTGGCATGTTCTTCTGACTTTCTGATTCCTTCTCTAAACAGGGATCAGTGAAGAATGACACTTAGAAATGGATATTTCTAGTCTTGGATTGACTTGACATATTTTTCTGACTCAGGACTCCTGAGCTCCAGAATTAAACAACAGCTCTCCAAAGAAGTTTTCCTTGATTATATACTTCTCGGAGAAAAAGTCTTATATCAAAAAGATTCTGTAAAATCTTTCTCACAAACTTTGCAAGACTCACAATACCCTCCTGTAGTTTATCTATGCACATATACCCCAAAAAGAAAGATACATTGGAGTAAGCTGAACAAGTAAATCCTTTCCTATTAGATCCTTTGATAAAAACTCACTTACTTTGGTCTCCAAATAGGACACTGAAGTCAGTAAGTCAGATATTCACTAAGCAATTACTACATGTGAAGTATTATGCTAACTACAGGGAATACAAAGAAAAGTAAAAAACCATGTCTGTTTTTAAGGAGCTCACAATCTAATGGGGAAAATAACATGCAAATAACTATAATCAAACAAGTCATATAGCTTTTCTCTCTCTTATTCCCCGCTTTTTCTGATCCATGGAGTATCTATTAGTGCAGGAGGTAGTGTTTAGATGGCTAAGTTTAAGAACCATGCCATCTGAAAATGACACAAATGTCAGTAGAAACCTAAATCACAGAGATATGAATCTATGAAAAGATTGACCCCAAGCTTCTGAGAAATATAACAAGAAGGGAATTAAAAAGATTCAGGCCAACAATGTCAAAGCTATCAAGGACCAAAGTAGCAAGGTCCCCAAGGCCAAACTCCTCAGGTCCAAGATCTCAAGACCAATGCCTTGGTGCATTAGCCCCAAGACAATCACCATGTATCCAAGTCCTAGAGTCAGCACCAATTGCCCAAGGTCCAGGATCACAAAGCCCAACTCTAAGGTTGCTAGAACCACTGACCCTAAGGCTGCCAGCTCCATGATCCCAACCTTGCCAAGCCCACTGTCCTCTCCAAGGTCACCAAAGACCATTCCAAGGTCATTCCTAAGACCACCAAATCTGACTCTCAGGCCACCAAGTCCGAAGTCAAAGTCACCAAGACTGATCCCAAAGCCAATGAGTTTGATTCTAAGGTCATGAAGCCCAGAGATTCTGAGGTTACTAAGCCTACTGAGTCAGCTGAGGTTGGTTAGTTCACCCACCAAACCCAAAGATGCTGGGACTAAGGTTACTAGTCCAAAACTTTCAAAATGCTTCCTGAAAAAAAGACTTGTTTAAAACTACAGGGATGCCCATCAATTGGAGAATGACTGAATAAATTGTGGTATATGAATATTATGGAATATTATTGTTCTGTAAGAAATGACCAACAGGAGAATTTCAGAAAGGCCTGGAGAGACTTACATGAACTGATGCTGAGTGAAATGACCAGAACCAAGAGATCGTTGTATACTTCAACAACAGTACTTACTATATGATGATCAATTCTGATGGATATGGCCATTTTCAACAATGAGATGAGCCAAATCAGTTCCAATAGAGCA
The DNA here is from genome assembly GCF_048593235.1 of Sminthopsis crassicaudata. NCBI lineage: Eukaryota > Metazoa > Chordata > Mammalia > Dasyuromorphia > Dasyuridae > Sminthopsis > Sminthopsis crassicaudata. The sequence continues at coordinate 315,111,461 of NC_133620.1, read as the reverse complement.
GTAATGAACTGAACCAGCTACACCCAGTGAAAGAACTCTGGGAGATGATTTTGTGAACATGGAATTCCCAATCCCTCTGATTTTGTCTGCCTGCATTTTTTATTTCCTTCACAGGCAAATTGTACACTATTTCAAAGTCTGATTCTTTTTGTACAGCAAAACAAATGTTTGGACATATATATACATATATTGTATTTAATTTATACCCTAACATATATATTTAACATGTATTGGTCAACCTGCCATCTGGGGGGTGGGGGAGCGGGAAGGAGGGGAAAAATTAGAACAAAAAGTTTGGCAATTGTCAATGTTGTAAAATTACCCATGCATATATCTGGTAAATAAAAACTATTAAAATTTTTTAAAAAGAAAGAAAAAGAAAAAAGGACTTGTTTAAACCCTAAACCACTGCTTTTTTTTTTTTTTTTTTTTTTTTTTTTTCTTAACCAGGGTATGATAATTTGCTATTTTGTACAAATAAAGGAAATGATGAGTCATGGGAATGGGGCAAATCATATACAGGATAAAATAGAAATAATAAACAGAGGAAAGAACTTGAATCAAAAGGGTTCAGGAATAGCTTCTTCTAAAAGGTAGAGTTTTTAGAAGTGGAATTTTAGTTGAGACTTGAAAAAAGCCAGGGAAGTCATGAGATGGAGAGAAGAGTGAGCATTTCATGCATGAGGAAGAACCTGTAAAATGTCTAGAACATAGGAATTGTGAACATAATCTTCTTTCTCCAAAAAATTTTTTTTAATTATTTCTCCAGCATTAGAAAATTCCTTTCTTTCCGTAGAAGGTCTGATCCCAGATGTCTTGAATTAGGGGACTCCTGAAAATGTATGATGTTTAAAAAGTTCAAGAGACATAGTTTCTGGATAATTGATCATTTTATTAATAATGCTAACATATTACCAATAAAATGGGTTACTGACATTCTCAAATGCCAAGAATCATGGTGGTGGATTCAGTTTATATGCCCTTGGAAGAATGTAGTTCCTGAGGGTGGCAATCAACTTTGATTGGTTAACAATTAATAAATGACTATTATAATAAGAGGTGAACCTGTTCTAATGAGAAGCTGGAGAATGTAATTTAGATCATGTCATTTTCTTTCAAATCACCTGCAGTCTTGAGGAAATTTAGGTAAAGGCTTTTTATCTCCCATCCAAGCCTGTGCAAGAACACAATAAGCCAGGAATTTCATCTTAGATGATATCCTGTCTTTCAGAGACTGAACCTTGAAATGAGGAATTTAGAAAAAGGAGAACTCTAGATCTTTCCAAATCATTGATTATTAATAATCATTTCTCTCAGGTGGGTTAAATAGACAAGTATATGTTTAATTTAGTCATATGCTTCTGTAGGAAATCTCTCAGTGCCCTGGCTCCTTTCTTCTATTAACTGGCTACTTCTCAGGAAATTCATAATTTATAGCTAAAAGTCTGGATTCAGGGATCAAGTTGCCTAGGGAATTCAAAATCCTCAACCCTTATACAGAATGCTAGAGTTCAGGGACACAATCCATGAAATATCTTCTCAGGCCACATACATATAAATACATGTATGCTTCTGCCACAAGTCACAATCTCATATTCCTTGTGAGAAGAAATGGATGAGCACAGATTCTCTCCATGTTCCCTGTCATATGTTCAAATGCGAGTCTGTTGTGTTGTGGTCTGGATGTCCAAAAGAGAAGAATCATGAAGAGTAAGAACTTAGTTTTTATATCCCATAGAAACACTGGGTACCTCAAGTGAGAGTATGTTGCCTAAGGCTGTTAGACAAACATCTTGAATTTTCTGTGTTTTATTATAAAGGCATCATTGCATATCCTCATCCTCTATGAGGCCTTTAGTCCTCTTCAAAACCCATGTCCTATAGTTTTGCCCAGATTAACTAAACTAATCTGAAAGTGTACACCCTCTCATATTTACAAAGAACTTTCTCAGGATTTTAAAAATGTCATTACAGCTCTTTTCCTAATAGATCGTAATACTGTTAACTCAAAATACAGGCATTTATTGCAACAGGGTTGTTGAAAATAAAAGCAATCCAACATTTCTTCATGGGTCCAGTGTAGGCCTTCCTATCACTATGTTATTGTTGTTCAATCCTGTCCAACTCTTGATGACCCCGTTTGGGGCTTTCTTGGCAGAGATACCGGAGTGGTTTGCCATTTTCTTCTGCGGAGCGTTTTACAGATGGGTAAACTGAGGCAAACAGGAGTAAGTGGATTTGTCCAGAGCAACACAGCTGGAGTCTTCGGCTAGATTTGACCTCAGGAAGATGAGTTTTGCTGACTCAGGAAACTCATGTGGCCAAAGCAAGTCACTCTCCTGGAACTTCGAAGTCCATTCCCTTCTCTCACAGTCTCTGGATGCTCTTTCTGGTGACAGCTTCTGTGCTTGGCAGGTCACTCAGCAGTTCTCCACTACTCAGCTCCCCATGGCCAGGACTGACTCTTCTCAACTCCATGCTGAGTCCCCCACCCTCAAACCACCTGGTCCTGTGGAGTGCAAAGTTTCCTACTGGAATAGCTTCAAGGCATGGGTACTGTAACCAGCATGGGGGAGGGGCGGCTGGGAAGGCAGAGGAAGAGAGAAGTCTCCTCCTACTCCAGAGGTGAGGAACCATGTTTCTTTTCAAGGGCTGAGGCCCTAACACCTAGCTGACTTTCTAGTCTGTGGAGAGGAGGTCGCATTCCCTGTCCATTGGCCCAAGAGTCACAAATAGGAGGCTGTTCCTAGACCGGCCAGCCAGGGCTAAGTGCCCTCCACTGCCGCCATTTTTGCGAGGAAAGCTTCGTGCCTACAGGTAACACCGTATGTTAGTGATTGGTCTTGCGAGGTGGGATAAGGGGGAGAAAACTGAACAGGACTCTCCTAATCAGCATCTCACCCCCGCCCCCAACCTCAAGTACAAGTAAAGCAGCGGGTAGAGCTCCATGACTTCACAGTTCTCTTCCGCCTCCAATAACCTTCATCAATCCCCAGATGCACACACCTTTCTCTCACTTCTAGCCCTTTAATAGCCAAAGAACTACAGTTCCCAGTAATTCTCCCTTCTCCCCAAATGGAGTCTTGGAGCAGAGACTTTCGGGAGTTGTAGTTTCTTTAGGAAAGGAGGCGAGGCATGCGCGGGGCGGAAGTGCGGACTGCCCGGCCCCGTCCTCCTGCCCTTACTGGATCGGATCGAGGTTTCTCCGGTTGCCGCTGCCGGCCCACCGACCCCGGCCGCGCTCCCCGCTCAGGCCGCCCCGCCCGAGCCGGCACCAGGAAGGGTGAGTGGCGGTGGTGCGGCCCACGCCGCCAGGCTGCCTGCAGGCTCCTCCTCCGGCCCAACCCCGCTCTGGGCGCTTCCCACCTCCCCCCACCCGCGCCTTTCCCTCTGGGCATCCGGCTTCTCCCATCTGGGTCTGTCCCGGGTTGTGACCCCTCCCCTGGCTCGGGCTGGAACCTCCGCCTCTCCGGCGCATCTCGCTCCTCACTCCCTCTGCCATCTGCTCTGGCTCCCCATCCCCCTCCCTCCTGCCCGGCATTTTCGCTCTTTCCTCCTCGCAGCCACCTAGCCCACCTGGAATCACTGTTCCTTTAGCGCGGCCACCTGTCTCCTCCTCTCGCCCTCCCCGCCGACACTCTTTTTCTCAGACCGCACTTTGTTTTGCCCTCCCCGCCGAGGTGGGGCACACCTTTCGGAAGCACACCTTGGTTCTCTTCCTGCTTCACCCGTCGGGGACCCAAACCTGTTACGTTCCAGTTACTGTAGGGACGCGTCGTACTTTTAGCCCGGGGCCCTCCACCTCGGCCTCTCCTGCGGTCCCCCGCGAACACTAGACCACCCAGAGTGACTTCCGATAGGTGAGGCTGATGCACCACGAGGTGGAAGGAGACGGGTCTGCGTCAGCCTCCCCCTCCCCGATGGAAGTCCCCAGAGTTTGCTTGCCCGCAGTGGCCCCACGCCCTTGCTCACTGAGGCCCTCACGAGAGAGCTGGCGACCCCCAGTGAATGAGCCTCTGTCCTGGCTTGGGCGCCCTGCTGAAAGGCGCGTGGGGGGAGCCAGCGGCGGGCGGGCGCCCCAGGCCGTCTGCGGAGAGAGCGCTCAGCCGAAAGCACTCCAGAAAGCTGCCGCTGCGTTCTGAGGGGCTCACTGTTAGAAAAGTAAACGCAGAGTCGGAGTCCTTCTCCCCTTTTGTACTGTTCTTTATTATTTACCACAGTGTTCTTAACTTAGATGGCTTCCATCCGAAGGAAGAAGCTCATTGGGCTGTCTTTCCTTCCCCAAATTTCTAAACCCAGACACAACTCAGCCATGCATTCAGTGTGGAGCTGCTAAGCAAACAGACTCAAAGTATGGCTACCCCTCACAAGGTGGGCCTGTCCTCCTTGTGAGTCCTTCTTTTCATATTTACCAGTCGCAGGATGGCAGTCGTGGGGACCAAAACTGCCAACCCCAAGGGGCCCGGGGACTTAGGCTGTCTGGGTCCTGATTTCCCCATATTTAAAACGAGTTATTATTAGATTAGTTAATATTAGATGAGTTGTTTTGTTTTCAGATTTTTCATATCTCCTAAATTCTCCTACGTTTAAAACTCAATGCCCTAAAAAAGCAGCAACAGAAGCAGCCTAGAACACCCTCTAGAAGTATGGCAGAAGCTGGCTCTCCAGGCTTCGGCCAGGAAGTAGGCTGGAAGAAAGAGCAACGATAAGGAGATATTATGGTGCCAGACACTCCAGATATAAACACAAAAGAAGAGCACGACTCCAACACTCAATAAGCAGTGCCTCAGAGAAAAGCAGCTTAGGTGCCAACTCAACTAAAATTCCTGAGAGAAGTAAAGCAAGAATTTTAAAAAGCATTTAAAATGTTTTTATAAATGGAATAAAAGAACTTGAAGAAAAAAATAAAATAAAACCTTTAGAAGAAAGAATTGGGAAAGGAATTAATAGCTTACCTCAAGAGATACAAAACCTCACTCAAGCAACACACTCTCAACAAACAAAGCCAATGACTTCATGAAGCAATACGAAATAATGAAGTAAAAAGGTGAAAAAAATAGAGGAAAATTTTAAGGTATCTCATAACAAAAACAACTAACGTGGAAATCAGAGAAGGAAAAAAATTAAAAATGATTGGACTAGCTGAATGCCATGACTAAGACTTGCCTAGACATCCTGTTTCGAGAAATAATAAAGGGAAATTACTCAACTTTCTTAGCATCAGAAGTAGAAATAGAAATCCCAGCTATATCAGCAATTTCTTCAGATCAAAGAAAAAGTACTGTAAGCAGTCAGAAATGGTTACTGTGACTCTAAGAGGGAAAGAAGCAAAAATAAGCTTGGCTCGTTCCTTGGTTGACTCCTCTATCTGATTTCTTTTGTGGACGTGATTACTTTGCTTGGAGTGAGAAGTTCTAATTTTCCCATTTTCAATCTCTGTGGCTAAAACAATTTCTTTAGGTGAAATGTGGCAGTTTTCTTTGTGGAATACTTCTAACTTATAAAATTGCTAAAAATTCTTTTAAGATTAAGGAGAAGTATATCTGGACTTTGACCAGACCACAACCCTGTTATTTATTATTTATAATATATATGAATGTTAATTTTGAAACTGTCAGCCATTGTTGGAAAACTGCCACTTTGTCCCTAGGTTGGCAGGTTATATGAAACATTATAAACCCAAAATATTGGAAAAGATGGATATTCTTTTTCTCTGTTCTTTCTGAGCAATTGGCCTATCTCCCCCCGCCCAAAAAAAAAGGCTTAAAAATGAGTTATAGCACTTCCTTTGTGATAACTTCCTCAATTTGATTTTTACAAGTTCAGTACATAGAGGACAGCTGCTTCTTTCTCAGTCCAGGGGTAGATACCATGTGGCTACTTACTCCTAGAAATATAGCTTATGAACCCTGTGAACACTGTGTTGCCCATTAACAGTCAATCAATAGATACTTCTTAGCAAAGAGGTTTACCAAATGGCATAATAAAAAGAGTAATTACAAAACATTCCACTTTTCTCTGCGTTCCCTTCCTCAGCACTCCCCAACAAAACAAAACTAGATGGAATACATTTTCTAAATCATACAGTTTCTATGAAAAGAGTGGGCATAAAGTACAATGATAGAAATGCATAGGGGCAGCTAGATGCCTTCAGTGGATAGTAGATCTCTCGGCCTAGAGTAAAGATCTTAGTTTAGATGGAACTTCAAACACTTCCTACCTATGTGACCCATCATAAGTCATTTAACTTGTTTGCCTTAATCCACTAGAGAAGAAAACTCCATGGACAGTTTAGTCCATGGGGTTATGAAGAATCAGGCATGATTGACAAAAACAAAACAAAAAAAAATAAATAATTGCACAAGTATATAGAACATGTGGCCAAGGTAGCCCATCTGAGTCTCCACAATCTGTTCCTTTCTGCATCGACTCTCAGTTGTCAGAGGTAGTCCTTAATTTGCTCTTTTCTATCGCCAAAGATCTTAGTTCTTAAAGCAGCTTCTTTGTATTCTGTATCTATCTGTTTGAAGTATCTATTCCTTATACTGACTTAAAATATTGGATAAAATGTCTCCTTCTGATTGAATATATCCTCTGCTAGATTCTGACAGATGGGAATGGAAAGAGAAAAATTTTAATACCAGAAGAACCAAGTGCATCAATAAAAATTTGCTTGGTTCTTTCCTTCATTTGTTGTTCAACCATGTCCAATTCTTCATGACCCTAATTGGGATTTTTTTTAAACAAAGATAATGGAGTGTCATTTCCTTCTCCAGCTCACTTTACAGATGAGGCACTGAGGCAAACAGAGCTAGATGACTTGCCCAGGTCCTGATTTAAACTCATAAAAATGAGTCTTCCAAACTCAGTACTTTATTCACTGTAGCACTTAGTTGCCCATGGTCCTTCAGGTATTCTTAAATTCCAATCTTTCTTTAAAAATCATCAGAAGATATTCACACACATGTATTGTATCTAGACTATATTGTAACACATGTAAAATGTATGGGATTGCCTGTCATCGGGGGGAGGGAATAGAAGGAGGGGAGGATAATTTGGAAAAATGAATACAAGGGATAATATTATAAAAAATATATATATAATAAAAAATTATTAATTAAAAAAAATAAAAAATAAAAAAATAAAAATCAACAGAAGAGATCTATCATCAGCCAATAGAAATTTTCTTTTACCCAGAGAGAAGCGTTCACATATCTATAAATACATCACTGATTTTTTCCTTTTTTTTCTTTTCTTTTTAATTGTATTTTATTTTTCCAAATACATTCAACAGTCACCTTTGCAAAACCTTGTGTTCCAAATTTTTCTCCCTTCCTCCTTGATGATAGCAAGCAATCATCAGATAGGTTAAACATATGTATTTGTTCTAAATGTATTTCCATATTCATCATGCTGCACAAGAAAAATCAAAAGAGGAAAAGACCATGAAAAAGGAAAAAAAAGGTGAAAATACTATGCTTTGATCCACATTCCATTTCTCTGGGTGAAAGTAGCACTTTCCATCACAAGTCTACTGAAATTGTCTTGAATTACCTCATTGTTGAAAAAAAGTCAAGACTATCACAATTGATCATCATGTTATTTTGTTACTATGTCCAATGTTCTCTTGGTTCTGCTCACTTAGCATCAGTTCATGTAAGTCTTTCCAGGCTTTTCTGAAATCAGTCTGCTCATCACTTCATATAGAATAGTAATATTCCATTATATTCATACACCATTAGCCATTCCACAACTGACGGGCATCTATTCAATTTCCCAGTTCTTTGCCACTACATAAAGGGCTGCTTACAAACAGTTTTTGCATATGTGGGTCCTTTTCCCTCTTTTATGGAGATCATTGGTTGTTAACACCTTGCTAATACATTAATGGCCTTATCAGCAATTATTAAATTAGCTGAGTTAGAAGACTAAATCATCCCTTATCTTGCTACCCAAGATTCTACTCATTTGGCTAGCATTTTGACATATTTAGAAACAAAAATTCATTTAATTCTTATTTCTTAAGCCTCATTCTCCCATATCATTCCCAGTGCAAATCTGGATTTGGATTTCTGAATGCAGTAACCTGTCATAATCCAAAGCAGAAGAGATTGATGGTCAAGAGTACTTTTGCAAAATTGTTTGGTTTGAGGCTCTTGGCATTAGGTCTCACCATTCCTAAGGACTTTCAAAAAGTCAACACAATTTGCTATTACCATCCAACAAGGAAGTATACCTGAATAAAAAGCTTAGCTTGACCTGTTCTGTAAACTAGGGCTCTCCTAAGTGTTTCACACACCTCAGTATGTATAGTAGGGCCATGAAGGAAAGGAGGAGTATGTCCTTTAAGACGGAAGCAGTGTTTTTAGGAGATCCTGGCTGCATGGGAATGGAAAGATAATCTATGTCAATATTTTTGAGGAAGCAGGAAATTGAGGGTATTAATGCTTGTTATCTCAGTGATGTATGCCTTTTATAAGCACTACTTACATCCTGAAAGGGGAGGAGTTTTTCTAGGTTAGCTTCTTTTGGGCTAGTATTCTGCTGCCTGTCACCTAACACTGTAGAACTCTAGCTGTGGGAGATTTGTCAAGTGGAACAGTATCCTTAATCTGCCATACTGTTAGAGTTGGATGATGGCCTTCTGGCTCCATGAAGGTGAGGGGCTTCTGAGTGTCTTCTTTGTCCCACAGTTCTTTTAGAAGGGACTTCGGGTGAGGGAGAGATGGGTTGTAGCATCTTTTTGTAGTTGCCAGCATTGTGCACAAGAAGGAATATAAGCTGTTTCCTAGCTTGTCTCTGTGCCTCACGATACTGGAACCTGCTTTTGAGTATCTTAAAACTGATGTGATATGACTGGGACTGCACATTTATTCAGAATAGCTGTTTTTATAAGCTGTTAATCATATGTTGTTTTTTAGGCCCATTTTTACAGAGGAATGAATACTAGTTTAACTGAAACCAACAGATGTACAAATGATATAGAGCTTATTATATAGCTCCCTGATGAAGTGGTGGAGTGGGAATTAGGCTACAGAACAACTCCAATGGTTTGTATTGCTTGTAGCTATTATTGCTATGTCTGTTATTACCTAGTATTTAGGCTTGTACATAAAAAGAGAATATCAGTGGAACTTGAGTCCTTTAGGGTTTCTTAGTAAATGAAAGCTCTTTTTTAGACCTACCTGGACAGGTGGATTTGATAGATCATGTTCCTCCATGATTTTATTCTGTCGTACTTTGATAATGTCTTATTCAGTGTCGAACTATTAGATAAAGGGCAAACAACCATCAGGATGACCAGTTATATTGGCAAACATTTCTTGTGATGAGTGCCCAAACAAATGAGTGATTTAGAGATATAAAAAAAGTGGGCAAAGTTGGCCAATTCTAGACGAGTCCTTTTTCTTCTGTAACTACTTCATTCCAGACCTCCAGGGATTTCAATGTTCATAAAAGAGCATTAAAGTTCTTTCCTGACCAAATCATGAGCAATCTCACTTGATCCAGCATTTTTAGGCACAAAAGTGCATAAGCTGTATATGTAACTTTATAGGTCATACTTACAAAGATGGAATATTGGAAGTTTTTTGAGGTAGTTATAAAAAGATAAAAATTATTTTTTTCATTATCTATTAGAAGAAAATATTTTCTTAGGACACATTGGTTTTTCCTAGAAAGGAAATTGTTTAGGTTTTGCATGATGTATGACTGGAAATGGTTTTAGGGTAAAATGTATGTGTAAATGTTCTTAACAAAGCACTACTGAAAAAACTTGGCAATGAAGTCTGTAAAACTGGGAGAGGCAATTCAAACATCTTATCTGTATGTAGCTCATGTGCAATTTTTTTTTTTTTTTAATGGATTCCCCACCCAGGCAGATCTTAGTGACAAACCTTAGACATAAAAGTGAAGATTATTTGTGAATACTCGGGAATCCCTCAATAGGAATGCCTATATGACTGCACTGCCCAAAGTTTGGTAACTTTGATTTCATCTTTTTGCTAAAGTATGGCATAGTTGTTCTAGCCATTATCACATTAAAAATCCATTCCTTAAAGGCTACAAGGAATTATTGATTGGCAAGTTTGACAGCAGTCACAGAGTTTTGTACCTTTTGCATTATTTATGTCTTATTCATTTAAAGAATTTAGATTTAGAATAAAGATTTAGCGCCTTCTAGTCCAGTCTCTTTGTTTTATAAAAAAGGAAACTGAAAATTTTAGTGCTTTGTTAGTGCTAGAGTTCTGGACCTGGAGTCAAGAAGACCTGAATTCAGATTTAGCTTCAGAAACTTATAATCATGGTGACTCTGGACAAGTTGCTTGATGCTACTATCCGTTTAATTTTCCTGATTTGAAGGATAGGAACCTACCTCCTAGGATTGTTGTAAAGATAAAATGAGATAATATTTGTAAAGCATTTGCAAGCTTTATAGAGCTATGAAAATGCTAGCTATTACAGTTTTTATTGTCTAAGAAAATACAAAGAATATAATATGACAGAGGCTGACTATATAGTGGTGAAGAGGGTTGGGGTCTTGGGAAGAAAGATAATTAGTTCTCTTTTAGACACTTTGAGATAATTAGAGGACATCCGATTCAAAACAACTAACATGGGTAGACTAATGTTAAGGCTAGATAGACTGTGGGAGTAATCTATTAATAGAGATGGCAGTTAAAGTATGGGAATTGATGAGTTTGGCAAGTGAGAGAGTAGAGATAGAAAAAAATCTCCACCAGACTTGGGTATGCCTCCACTTAGTGGACATGATAAAAACGATGATTCAGACTAGGAAGGAGCCATCAGAAAAGTAAAAGAAAAAAGGTTGGGAAGTCTGTGGTCACAAAAACCCAGAGAATGTCCAGGAGGAAAGAGTGGTTATCAATAAGCAGAGGCTACAGAGACATTCAAGAGGAATAAGGATCAAAAATTTGAGTAAGATTAGTCAATTAAAAGATTATCTAGAACTTTAGAAGTAGCAGTTTCAGTTGAGTGAGTGGGTAGAAAATTTAAGAAGAGGAGGTACTGAGGAGGTACAAAATCAAAGATTTTGGCTGAAAAAGGAAAGGAAGATATAGAGCAATAGAGCTAATAGGAATGATAGAAATAAAGGTGGTCTTTCTGGTTTTGTTTTGGCTTTTTTGGGGAGAGGGGTTGTTTGTTTGTTTTTTTAATAGAGGAAAATTGGGCTTGTTTTGTAGACCAGAGGGAAGGGAGGAATGAATTGAGAGAGATTAAAGATTTTAAAAAGAGCAAGGAAATGATAATGGGGGAAATGGCATCAAGTAGATAGTGAGAAGGGCTGCCCTCATCATCAGGGAGTAATAAAGTAGGAAATAATCATGGTTGAAGGCAAGAAATAAGAGAAGAAAAAAAGAAAAAAGAACTCTTTCCCATGACTTCAGTTTTCTTTTTAAAGCAAGAGTTGAGATGCTTAGCTCAGAGGCTGAGATGAGAGGATTTTGTGTGAGGTACAAGAAAGAAAATTGGGATCAGCCACTGGGGAAAATGGGTTAGAGAATCATTTAGAAAAGAGTTCCATTCTATCCAATTAGAACTTTGTTTTTGCCATAAAGTCCAATGAAAACAGTAAATGTGGGAGGGTAAGAGCAAAGGATGAAAGAGGAAAAACTGTTTACAGGGACAAACTTTCTTAGGGATATAAGAATTAAACAGCTGTTATTTAGGGAGGGAAAGAGGGATTTTGAGGGATTGATAGGTCTCTACTATCTACAGCTAATAGCAGAAAAATGCAACACATAGCCTGGGACCAGCCCTCTTCCTTGGAAATTGCTAACATGCCTCTTCCTTTCCCTTGTGGTTAGCTATGAGACAGCTTTTCATCTTGTTAGGCCATACTCTGGCCTAGTACCTCTTTGGCTATAAAAGTTCTCTACTCTGTGTGTTTCAGAGATGGGGAAGGGGGGAACTGTAAAGATGTTGAAAATGTCCAATTCTTAATGCTATTATTACATTTCTTTTTTCTAAATTTAATTGATTTTATTCTGAATTTAATAGATATAAAAAAGCATTTACATACAGTAGAAATCATAAAAGAAATTGTAGATGAAACTATAAATCTCTTCCATACTGCTTGTTTTTTTTAAAAGTATGTTCTAAATTCACATGTTATTTTCAAAACTACCCTGCTTATCTTTGCTTCTTTCTCAACTGCTTTCTGTTCTCCTTTACACCCTTTAAAAAATGTTTAAGATACAAAAAAGCATTTATAGAAAGTAGAGTTCATAAAAAAGTATTGTGCATGAAAATATAAATCTCTTTTCCATACTGTTTGCTTTTTTCAAAAAAAGTATATTAAATTCAATGTTACTTTCAAAAATACCCACTTAACTTTGCTTCCTTCACTTTTAGAAATATTTTCAGATGCTTAAGATGTTTCATTCTTCTGCCTTTTTGTTCTTTTTCCCCCCAAGCATCACTATTTTACTCTCTTCCACATCACATACTCACTTCTCATTAAAACAGGAGGGAATAAAATTGTGTATACACCTTTTGGTGCAGCAGGGCCACTACTGGTTCTATATCCCAAAGAAATCACAAAAGAGAGAAAAGGACCCACATGTGCAAAAATGTTTGTTGCACCTCTTTTTTAGTGGCAAAGAACTGGAAAATGAGTGGATGCCCATTAGTTAGGAAATGGCTGAATAAGTTGTGGTGTTTGATGTAATGAATAATATTGTTCTATAAGAAATGATGAATAGGCTGATTTCAGAAAAACCTGCAAAGGCTTAGCATGAACTGATGCAGAATAAAGTGAGCAGAACCAAGAGAACATTATACACAGTAACAGCAAAATTGTGTGATCATCAGCTATGACGATGACTTAGCTTTTCTCAGCAATGTAGTGATCCAAGACAATTGAATGGAAAATGCCATCTGCATCCAGAGAAAGAATTATGGAGACTGAAAGCAGATCAAAACATACTATTTTCACCTTTTTTTGTTGTTCTTTCTTGTGGTTTTTCCCCTTTTTGTTCTGATTCTTTTTTTGCAATATTACTAATATGGAAATGTTTTAAATGATTGTACATCTATAGCCTGTTTGCTTGATGTCTTTGGGGAAAGGGAACCCTAAGGAAAGGAAGGGAAAATTTTGGAATTCAAAATCTTACAAAAATGAATGTTGAAAACTGTCTTTATATGTAATTGGGGAAATACTATTAAGTCTTTCCTTTGGTCAGGTCTTTCAGTGATATTTTTCTTTATAATGTTGCTGCCATTGTATAAATTGTTCTCCTATTCTTTTCCTTTACATCATTTAATACATTCAGGTTTTTTATCATATCTTATGGGGAAATATGTCATCACTTTCAATGTGATACAATTTGTAGATACCTCATTAGTTCCCAGATCTTTTTATTCTCTTTTTTCTTTTCATTTTCTCTTTAAGGTCAGGATTTTTATTTTTAGTGTGACTATTTTCTCTGCAGAATTATTTTCCTATCCTCACCAGTTTTCCTGTTGAGTTTAGTGTGTTTTTACACTTAACTTTGTGGGTATGCATATATGAGTGTGTTCAATCTTCCTTTGTCTGATTCAGATAAGAATGAGGCTCCCAGTTGCCCCTTCTCTGACCCTTTACTCCATCTCTATATACTCTTTTCATGAATCATTCAGATAAAAGAAATAGCAAGTTTCATTCCTTCTTCCTTTCTTTATTAATGTATTCCTTCTTTTAAACCTCTCCATGTCTTTTCAAACACACAGTCTACTCCTAGACCTTCTAACTCCTTTAATACTCTTTGGAGACTTAACATTCTAAAGGGGCCTTTGTTTCTTCTCCCATTATTAGAATATTAGTGCTTTACCATAATACACCTTCTAATTATTCAAATAAATGTACCTTTTTAAGATTTCTTTTGAGTTCTTATTTTGCATTTCAAAGTTCCTACTCAGCTTTGGTCTTTTCATCAGAAATGGTTGAAGTCCCTCTGTTCATTAAAGGTCCTTTTTTTTTTTTTTTTTTTTTTTCCCTGTAGAGGAAATATTTTTACAGAGCAAGTTATTCTTGTTTATAAATCTATTATCTTTTGCCTTTTGGAATATTGTATTTTCTCTCCAGGTCTTGTGTTACTATAGTTCTTTTGGTATTTAAAATCTTTCTGGCTGCTTGTAATATTTTTTTTCTTTGACTACAAGCTCTGAATTTTGGTTATCATTGCTAGGACCTTTTGTTTTCAAGTTTCAGACAATTTAGTGTTTCAAATGATTTCTTAAAATACAACATGCAAACCATTTTTATTTTTAAATCATGGTTTTGAAGCAATCCATTGATTATTTCTTCTAGAATTATTTTCCAGTTCAGTTATTTACTTGCCTCTTTTCTCTTTTTTTTTTTTTTGGAGGATCTTTGTTGCAGTATTTCTTGCTGTCTCATGAAATCATTGATTTCTCTTTGGTCTATTCTGATTTTCAGGAAGTCTCTTACTTGCTATTTTCTAAGTTATTTTATTGTCCTATAAATTTTTTTCTCCAGAACTTTATTTCATTTTTATTTCTTGTTTCATTTCTTCCAGGTATTCATATACTCTGTAGAAAATGCATTTTTTCCTTTGAATCTTAACTTACAGTTTTAACAGGCTTAATTTATTTCTAGCTTAGAATTTGGAATGTTTTGATATCTACAATAATTCTTTATAATTTTCAGTATCTTCTTTGCTTTATGCATCTCTCCAGTCTGAGTTCTTAAACTGAGTCCTTATGTAAAAGCCAGATTCTTCCTCTTGCATCATATTTGGGCATGACAGTTAACCTTGCTTGGTCTTGACCTTGAGTTCCCACAGTGATTTTACCTCTTTAGGTTAACACTTTATCCCCAGCCTCAGATCTTTGAGATTCAGAAGGCTGGATCTTCAGAACCTTCTAAGATCTCTCAGAACAGATTACTATGGACCTTGAATCCAAGGACCTGGGGTACCTTAGTCTGAACACTGTCACTCCTTGTTGCTTCCAAGGTCCCCATCATGACTGCCCTGGGATATTGTAGTGTGGGAGCCTTCCACTCTTGCTGCTTCTAGATATAGAGAGCCTTACAACCCACAGCTAGCTGTACCTGGCCAGTTTCTAGTCCATTGTGAGGCTATCACAGGTGCTGATTGCTAAGCTTGCTTCTTTTGGCTGACTTTTTATGCAGTTCTGGAATGGAGAAGGTCATTTGTTGTCCTTTTTCATTAGATTTCTTGATTATTATTCCATCTTCTCCTATACAGTTTTTCACTGGATAAGAGATGTAGGAGATGAACTTTCTGCCTCCCTTCAGACAGGCATCTTAGCTGAAGACCTGTATTTTTTATAACACAAACTGCAATGTTGGGTGTTGGTTTTATTGCTCAGACCTTGTCTATGCCAAAAGGTGAAATTTGTACAGAGACTTTCTAATGCTCTAGACAGTATAAGATCATCTGAATTTAGTTGTCCCTGGTTTTTAGTAACAATTATAATAATGATGATAACTGAGAACTGTATAGCCCTTTAAAAATTATAAACATTCCCAGCATTATGCATCATTACAGGGGAGCAATATGGTAGATGACACAGAAGCCATAATTGATTTTTCAGTGTGTTTTTTGGCCGTATATAGACATGGCTATTATTCATGTGAAACCATAGTGAAGACTTGAGACAGGCAGTCTTATAGATTACTCATCTTTCTTGTGCCCCATTGCTCACACTGTACTGATGATGCAAAAGTACCAGCTTAAGAATAGCTCTCATTAAGCTATCTGCTCTCTTGTCTAGGACAAGGAAAAGTAACTTTTTTTTTTCTTTGAAAGAGTTTCTCTTCACCTGTCAGATTGGCTAAGATGACAAGAACAAATAATGATGAATGTTGGAGAGGATGTGGGAAAATTGGGACACTGATACATTGTTGGTGGAGTTGTGAAAGAATCCAGCCATTCTGGAGAGCAATTTGGAACTATGCCCCAAAAGTTATCAAACTGTGCATACCTTTGATCCAGCATTGCTGCTATTGGGCTTATATCCCAAAGAAATACTGAGGAGGGGAAAGGGACCTGTATGTGCCAGAATGTTTGTGGCAGCCCTTTTTGTAGTGGCTAGAAACTGGAAGATGAATGGATGTCCATCAATTGGAGAATGGTTGGGTAAATTATGGTATATGAATGTTATGGAATATTATTGTTCTGTAAGAAATGACCAGCAGGAGGAATACAGAGAGGCTTGGAGAGACTTACATCAACTGTTGCTGAGTGAAATAAACAGAACCAGAAGATCACTATACACTTCAACAACAATACTGTATGAAGATGTATTCTGATGGAAGTGGATCTCTTCAACATAAAGAAGATCCAACTCACTTCCAGTTGATCAATGATGGACAGAAATAACTACACCCAGAGAAGGAACACTGGGAAGTGAATGTAAATTGTTAGCACTACTGTCTATCTACCCAGGTTACTTATACCTTCAGAATCTAATACTTAATGTGCAACAAGAAAATGGTATTTACACACATATATTGTATCTAGGTTATATTGTAACATATGTAAAATGTATGGGATTGCCTGCCATCGGGGGGAGGGAGTGGAGGGAGGGAGGGGATAATTTGGAAAAATGAATACAAGGGATAATATTATTAAAAAAATTACTCATGCATATATACTGTGAAAAAAAATTATAAATAAAAAAAAAGAAAGAGTTTCTCTTGTTAGACAATAGAAAATAGGGAACATGTTAATATCTTCACAGGATTTAATTAAGGAAAGTCATAATGTAGTAAGGAGAGTCATAAGCATTAACAACAAGATTTCAGTTGGAAATTATAATGGGAAGAATCTAATTTGAAATAATTAAAACTTGACAGTATTTTCAATGTTACTCACATCTGTCTTCCTTTCTGGATACATAGGTCCCTGCTGACTTTCAGTCTGATGCCCGTCCAACCATATGACCACTTGGAATGGAATGATTCTATGCACTCCCTTCGGATAACTGTGGGTGGACTTCCCGTCCTTGCGTCCATGACCAAAGCTGCTGACCCCCGCTTTCGACTCCGCTGGAAGGCAATTGTAGTGTCTTCACTGTGCTTTGGTATTGTACTTTTGCTGCTGTGCTTCCATCGTTCATCCACGGGAAGACCAATCCAACCCAATGTTCACAACTGGAGGCTTAATCAGTTTTCTAGTGACCGCTACAATGATACCTATCCTCTGTCACCATCCCAGAAGACTCCCAACGGAGTTCGATACCGAATTGCAGTTATTGCTGACTTGGACACTGAATCCAGGGCCAAAAAGGAAAATACCTGGTTCAGTTACCTGAAAAAGGGCTACTTGACCTTGTCAGAGAGTGGAGACAAAGTGACTGTGGAGTGGGATAAAGAGGATGGCATCCTGGAATCCCACCTAGCTGAAAAAGGAAGGGGCATGGAACTCTCAGAGCTCATTGTTTTCAATGGAAAGCTTTACTCAGTGGATGATAGAACTGGGGTGGTCTACCAGATTGAAGGCACTAAGACAGTGCCTTGGGTGATCCTGTCAGATGGAGATGGTACAGTGGGAAAAGGTAAATTGGAACAGATTTTATTCCTGAGGGTAACTAGTGATGGTGGATGAGAAGTTTTTTCCCATCTATAATAATTAACCAAGTTGGGACATGCTTAAGATCCTATTTTTGCCACTTTATTCAAAGTGACAAAGTTGGGGCAGGTAGATGGTGCGGTGGATAGAACACTGGCCCTGAAGTCAGTTCCATTCCTGAACTGAAATGAGTTAAAATCTGGTCTCAGACACTTAACACTTAGTAGATGTGGGACCATGGACAAGTCACTTAACCCCAATTGCCTTACAAAAAACACTCACATACACACTACAACAAAACAAAGTAACAAAGCTAGAATAAATAGTGTCCTAACTCCTCAAGATTAAAGAATTCTACAAGAAAAATGTTCAGGGCTAAATTCAATGTCATTTAAATCTTTCTAGTATTAGGTTTCTTTTTTGAGTAAATGGTTCTTTATTTCCAGTCTCCTATTTATATTTCTTAAAAGAAATCATGTCCTTGGCATTATTGCCTCAAAATAATTTTTCTTTAAATATTTTTTAAAATTGGTTTTCATGTTAGGACTTTAATGTTTGTTCTTAGACATTTGGCAAAATAGATTTGTTTCATTCTTTTTTTATGCCTAGTCTTCATATGTGTGTGTGTGTGTGTGTGTGTGTGTGTGTGTGTGTGTGTGTGTGTGTGTGTGTGTGTGTGTATGTGTGTGTGTGTGTGTGTGTGTGTGTGTGTGTGTGTGTGTGTGTGTATAAATATAATATTAAACTTTAGATGCTGTTATAGGGAGACATCATGGTACAGTGGAAAGAGCTCTACCTTTGAAATCAGAGGACATAGATTCAAATCTTCTTTGATACTTATTTTCAGTGTGATATTGAACAAATCACTTAAACCACCACCAGTCTCGTTTTCTTTCCCTGAAAAGTGAGGGAATTTGGACTAGATGATCCTTAAGGTTGCTTCTACTCTCAATGTATGATCCTCTAATATCATCTAATTAAAGTTGAGTTTATGTGAAGTTGACAGCTCTATAGCCAAATGTTTCCTTATGCATATCCCTTAAAAAAAAAAAAAAAGATTCATTTCAGAAAACTAGACAAATGAATGAAGCAGTCTAGCTCATAATAGGAAAAAAAGAACGAGATAATAGAGAAAGGTTCTTATACATGGAATAGGAAGGAAAGCTTTAGCAGAGAGTTATAAAAACACAGAATTTGATATCTGCAGACTCAGCTTGGCTTGATACTCTGTCCATTCAGTGTCTCTTAAATTCAATAGCAGCCTTTCCAAATTTAAATGGATTATTAAAATATTTTTTTTTAAGTTTGTGGTGAGTAGGGCCACTGGATACTCCATCTAAGACATAAAATCACCACTTTGTTTACCCAAGGTTAAACAGATATTCAGTGTGACTAGTACAGCCGATGTCTATTTTCCTGGCTAGGTCAGACTACAGAAATTGTCAGACTTATCAGACTTAAGATTTGAATTGTGGCCCATCTCCTTGGATATCCAGTTACATAAAGAAAATCCACAAGATTAAATAATCATCTAGCTTTGACTGAGATTGAGATAAGTTAAGTTTATCAAGTCATGAAGATTTTCTTCTAATAACTGGTAGATACCATAACGACTAAAAGTGATGTTTTTTTACTAGAACATGGTAACAATGTCATTATTGCCATTGTTTAGTCATTTTTGAGTTATGTCTGCCTCTTCATGACTAGCTTCCCCTTCCCCCCTCCCACTGAGGCAATTGGGATTAAGTGACTTGCCCAGGGTCACACAGCTAGGAAGTGTTAAGTGTCCAAGGCCAGATTTGAACTCAGGTCCTCCTGACTTCAGGGCTGGTGCTTTATCCACACTGTGCCACCTAGCTGCTGCTGGAGTTCTCTTAGCAAAGATACTAGAATGGTTTGTCATTTCTTCCTCTGGCTCATTTTTCAAATGAGGAAACTGAGGCAAACAGAGTTAAGTGACTCTCCCAGAGTTACATAGCTAATAAGTGTCTTAGGCCAGATTTGAAATAGGGAAAATGAGTCTTCTGATGTTAGACAGGGTACTTAACACACTCAGCCACCTAGCTGCCCCAACATCATCATCATGGCTAACATTTATATAGCAATTTAAGATTTACAAAGTACTTTATTTGTTATCTCATTTTTGATCCATAGAACAAGAACCTGTGGGTCAGGTGATATTATTATCCCTATTTTATAGATGAGGAAACTGAAGCTAAGAGAGATCAAATGATTTGCTTAGGATCACACAGTTGTGTCTGAGGCACAATTGGAACTCCAATCTTCCTGATTCCAGCTTAGTGTATTCACTGTGCCACTTAGCAGGCAAAACCTTGAATTCAGGCACTTAAGAAAGTATGTGCATATGTATATAAATATGTATATCTTTTCATATAGGGTTTTTTGCGTGTATATATGTATATGTTGTATATATTATATGTATATAGTTTATACATGTATACATATGTCGGTGAGGGGAGGAAGAGAAAGATTGATCTTCCAAGAAGAGATTGTAGTGGACCGTTTCAGAAGGTAATTCTGTCCATCTAATAGTCACATATTGGGGGCCATCAAGAAGGGAAGAAAGGTACTGAGTATATGCAAGAATAACAAAAGATTGTTCAATTTCTAACTTCTCCTTCCTAGTCTTGCTATTATTATCATAAATATAATATTTATATTATCATATTATATTATAATTATAATCTGAGTGGAGATAAAATAACTCTGAGTGTCACTTACCTCTAGGTTTTAAAGCTGAATGGCTGGCTGTGAAAGATGAGCATCTATATGTTGGAGGCCTGGGCAAGGAGTGGACCACTACTACTGGTGAAGTGATGAATGAAAATCCTGAGTGGGTAAAGGTGATTGGCTACAAAGGCAATGTATATCATGAAAACTGGGTATCTAACTACAACGCTTTGAGAGATGCAGCTGGGATTCGCCCCCCAGGTAAAATATTCTAGGAGTTTCCTTCTGAATGGGATTGGATTAGACAGCCAGAAATTCAAAAAGAATTTTTTTTCTATGATCCCATCCAAATAGTAATTTTATCTCCTTGCCTTAAAATGGAAGCATTTAACTACATATTACTCAAGACCATTGTCCTGCCCTAGCTGAAGCAGCAAGGCACCCTGAAGGAGAGACAGAAGGCATGATAGATGGGCAAGTCAAACCACAACCACCACTTTGAGCACCTCCCTCAAATCTTATGGAAGCAGCCTAGGACTCGCGACCTAAGAGCCTTGGGCATGGCAGTGTCCCCTAGGCCCCTGGACTTATAAACTCCACAGCCATCATTGTAAAGAAGGGGCTCATCATCCTTAGGGTGCCATTAGCAACAGCTACTAGCCAACTGCCACCAATGCTTAAATAAGTACAGGAGCCCTGGGGGTGGAGACCTTTTCCCCAGACATCTGGTCTTGCTTCCAACATAGCCCTTGCAGCTGTTATCCCTTTTCGGACACTGACTGCCCTGCAAAGCAAGAGTAAGCCAGCTGGCAGAAGCTGACTTTTCTGAGGCGCTGAGTACAGGCAGATCAGAGCACCGTGACTACCATCTCCCCTTAGACCCTGTTGGAAGCACCCAAGGACCCTAAATCCCAGAGCTGTCAGAATAACAATACTTCCAATCATTGTCAAGCATTTTGACATCAGAACTGAGAGGATGTTATCACAGGAAATGATGTTAAAGAAGAAGCATCACATGAACTTTGTCTCTTTGTGTTAAGGACCATAAGACCTTTCCATTTCAACTGGGGCTGGGACCTTCCTTATACATTGTCTCTCCTATTAGAATATGAACACCTTGAGGCAGGGCTTCTCTTTTCTATTTGTATCCCCAGGGTAGAACAGGGCTTTATACACTGTAAGCACTTGATAAAGGCTTCATTCATTCAGACTTGGAAGTCTCTGGGACAAGACTTAGGATACACTGAGTTTTGGTCAGCTGCTATTGATCCCTTTTGATTCTTTGGGCAAATTATTTGACTTTGTTCTTCTGTCTGTAAAAATGATCCTTATTAGTGAATTTCTTCCTGACTCATCCTATTCTGTCATCACAGCCTGCTCTAGGGCAACAGTCCCAGCATCCCCCTCCCCGCCCTCACAAATTAGAATCTCTGCTAGCCTTGCTTCCCTCTCCTTAACTCTTTCATTGCTCCTCCATCTCTCCATTAACACACATGGAAAAGAATAAAGTGAAAATTGAAGATTATGGGGTTGGCTGTTTTGGGAAGAAGGGAAGATAATTCAAACTAATGATTAAAATAATAAGACTTTAAAATTTAAGTGATCCTCTTTTCCCTATTCTTTATTGACCTAGGTAATTAAGAACAAAGCCACAAAATCTTTCTGAAAAATGTAAAATTCTAAAGAGAAAGTGAATAATATATCTGGGGCTTTATGGAAAAGTATTTGATTAGTACAGCATCAACATGGTCTGTGAGCCTGTGAAAAGTTATACTTTTATCCAACACTGCATTCAGAGAACTGAAACTAATTGGAGCTCAGGTGCCTCTGATTGTAAGGAGGAGGAGATGTAGGGTGACAGCAATCAGTTGCTAGGTTATGTAGTTAGGGATTAGAATGCATTCACCTCTTTCATAGATTTTTGTTAACTCCTTATGTCTTTGTGTATGTCCCCAGGCTATCTAATTCATGAGTCAGCTTGTTGGAGTGACACACTACAGCGATGGTTTTTCTTGCCTCGTCGGGCCAGCCATGAACGTTACAATGAGAAGGAAGATGAGCACAGGGGTACCAATCTTCTCCTTCGATCTGCTCAAGATTTTGGAGACATCTCTGTGAGCCATATTGGGGAAGTAACCCCAACACATGGCTTCTCTTCCTTCAAATTCATTCCTAACACAGATGACCAAATCATTGTGGCTCTGAAATCAGAGGAGGATAATGGCAAAATTGCTACTTACATCATGGCCTTCACTCTAGATGGACACTTCCTCCTTCCGGAGACCAAGATTGGGAATGTAAAATATGAAGGAATAGAATTTATTTAAAACAAAAGAAAGAAAGAAAAAAGACATTTTCACAGAGCATATCCAAGTGGCTGGGCTGTGTAAGCTGGGTCATTACTTTGGTTTTATACAAATGAAAGGACTTTATACTTTATTTTTATGATTTATTTCTTTTTTGCTGCAGTGAAAGATGTGTGCCCTGATGGGTGATTGCCAGAGGAAGGAGATCAAAATCCAGGACAGGTTAATTAAGGAAATATCAGTTCTAGGATTTCTCTGTAGTTACTGAATGGGACACGTCTTTCAGTAACTGACTGATGACTTGTATTAGTGGGGATTGTGCCATGATGTGTTCATGTTGGTACCTGGTAGTGAAAGACAGTCATTATCTTAAATTCTGTCTGTGCTACCCAGTTCACTTCCTGCAACAGGACTTGTGAGCAGTTCCAGCACCTAATTCCTCCCTACTTTTTTTTTTTTTTTTTTTTTGAGAAAAACATTTGATAGCCAGTGGAGATTAGGGGGAAGGATGGTTTTGATTAGGGACTCTGAGTCTGTGAATACACCAATATTAAGGTACCAAGAGCTAATAAGCCCTGAGAAAGACCAACTCTTTCCTTTTCCCAAGTTTTATATAAGATAATCTTTATCTCAGTGGCAGCAGACCTCATTTTACCTATTGGGGGCAAACTACAGTATAACAGCATGGCACTTTTAAGTCTAATTTATTTTAAGAAAAAATAATATCCCTCATCCTATAAAATTGAATCACCAAATTTAATCACATAATAGGAAGTCCTACACTTAAGTCATTCACTCATCAGACAGTAAGGAGCCATTGGGACAGTCTGTTCTGGGTCAAGATTAAAATAAAATATGCATACAGTGAAAGAATGTTGTGATTAGATAGTTATAGTTAGTAAAGTAACTTTTAATATGGTCCTGGGCCAGCAGATAGGAAATTAATAGAAAAAGAAACTTTAACTTTAAACTTCTTCAGAAACAAAATGGAAACATTCATATCACCATAAGCTTTTATAGAGGCCTTGATTTTTCACTTTCTTGCCTTTTAAGTGGAATGATGGTTTCTGGCATGAATAAATTTAAGTTCCCTGGACTTCTTTATTCCATGGAACTTGGTGTTTGGAGTTGAGGCCCAGGCTCCAAAACCTGAAATAATTTTAGTGGGGCATTCATCATCTTCTAACCCTTCTGTTATCTTACCTTGATCCTCAGGCTGCCTATTTTCTGATATCTTCTCTCAATACTTCCTTGGTACTGGCAAGAGAACTAGAATAAATGGGAACAAGACTAAGAAGGGAAGTTTCTCTTAGTGTGCAGTGTTCCTCCCTAAAAAAAAAGCTACCTCATTTTCTTATTTTTTTTTCCTATAAGAAAAACTGTCCAGTTGATGGGTATTAAGGATGGATGAGCAAAATGAGAGGATCTTCCTTTAAGACAGCTTTGTCTCAACTTGAAACTTTGATACAGTTTCTTTGAGGAAATCTAATTCTGATCTTTCTTTTTTGTTCTGAAGGTCTCTGTTTCTCTATGCTATAAACAAAGGGAGTATGGGGGAGGGGAGGAGAAGAAATTAAGTTATTGAAAATTAATAATTAAAATTATTGTTTACCTAGAACTTATAGGCACTAATTCATGTCCAACTGGTAAACAGATATGTCCCAGGCTAGATTGTCTTCCTCTTTCCTTTTTCTCCTTGGGTGAATATCAGCCATATATGGACTGAACAATTAAAAAGCAAAGCGGTTTCAGGAGGACATGGAAAATTTAAAAGAATCATTAGTTTGGAATATCTTATGCCATGTTTGAAGTCAGATATGGGGAGGACCTTTTAAGGTATTTTGAAGTCAGTGAGAATAACTTTCAATTCCCAGCCTTGACATTAATGGATACACCATTTTTATATGGTCAGTGATTTTCCAATATCTTTAAATCATTCTGCCATTTTTTCTTTCCCTCTCTCTTTATTACTGTAAACACAATGATTGTGTTCCTTGCCTGCTGGATCTATGTGTTATAATAAAGTTTCAGAGGGAAATGTGAATTCTATTTTGTTTTTTGCTCTGTGTGACAATTGATTGAAAGGTCATTTTTCTAGACTAATTGACAGTGGATAATGCACACTGTTGCCTGTCCTTTTGATTATCTGGCTTAGAATTTTTTTCTTTCTAAAGTATCTTTCAATTCAAAAGTAGCAGGCTAAGGATATAATATCTAGATTTCTTTAGTCATAAATAACATCTACTGCAAACAACAGTAGTGAGAGTTGAACCTAAAGTAATCTTTCCCAAATTTATGTAGAAATATTTTTTCCTAAAAATATTGTCCTCCCCAACACTTCATAAAACAATCTATGCAAATAAGTTTCTTGGCTTGTATTTTATTCAAATAAAATTAAAGATTTATTATAATTTTATATCAAATTTTAAATAAATAATAAAATAACACGATATGCATAGATTTCATTGGCAAGTAACTTATAATTTTCATATTTATAATTTATGAAAATAATTGTAACAGTAATATTAAAGTGATGAGTGGGCTTGTTTTTCAATATAAAGTTTCTCAAAATGTCCTTTCATTGATGACATTGCTAATTATTAGTTTCACCTTCAGCAGAAAATCTTATTTCATGCAAAAAAGATATTACAAAGGACAGTAAAATTTGTATTACTTTGTTTGATAAATCAGAGAGTTCTTTGTTCACCTGTAACCAAAATAGAAGATTTTCAGAATCAAATACTTGTTTCAGGGTATTTCTTGTTCAATGACATCTGTAATTTCATTACACCATGGTTTGTCATTTCTTTCTCTAATGTATTCTGGCAAACAAAGGTTAATTTCCTTGCCCAGGGTCACATAGCTAGTAAGTGTTTGAGACCATATTTGAAATCAGGTCTTCCAGATTCCAGGCCTAGAGCTTGCTATTCACTGAACTAACTACCTGCCTCCTTAAGGGCATTATGATAAGACAAGTCTATTAACTATTCTTATTCAGATGGAATGAGACCAAATATGATATTTCTCCATGGCAAATAGGTTCCTTATGCAATTGTAGTCAGAAATATCTAGGTTTTTTAAATAAAATGAGAATTGCTTCTGTAAACCAGTTGAATGATTAATAAGATCTTTGCTTTCTTCCATTTCATTTTCATGGCAAGTATTTTTAGTTGCAAAAGACATAGAAATACTCTTTTACATATTATCCTTGTGTTTAACCCTTCAATGCAATTATTTTATTCTAAATGAGATAATGAATTTTAGGACATTGCACTGATTGTTTTTAAGTACTCAGCTTTTCAAGAAATATCTCCTAACTATGCAAATATCAAGAGGGAATTATTGTTACAAAATGAATTTGTTTCAAAACATCTTCCAAATGCTTTGAGTAAGAAAAATCATCCTTCACAGTAATATAGAAGTGCCTTTTTTTCTCTCCTGATATCATCAACAATTCCAATAATCATTAAGTCAGTTTACTAACTGTCTGCCATGTTATAGGCACTATGCTGATGACAGAGAGATATAAATGAAGCAGTCTCTGCACTCTACAACTTTTTATTTTAAAGAGGAAACAATTTGAACATACAACTTTGAGGGGAGTGTCAAACTGATTACCCTCATAACAACTTGGAAAATTTATCCAACCACTCTGGTATTTTTTCAATACAAGTAACTGTGAAATATGTAACCTCCAAATTGCATAAGGTACATTTTTTTAAAATCTCCCACATACTATTTTCATAAAAACATTTGCAGCTAATGTTTAAAATTATTATTCTTCTTAAAATTTATTATTCTTGTTATTCCATCATTATTCCATCCATGGCTTATAAAATAACAAGTCTTCTCTAATATACCATATGTAATCAAGCATTTTTCATTTCATTGATTGGTTCATACAATTGCAAAAATAGAAAGATTTTAGTTAATTAGCATAATGGTCTACAGAAATACAGGCACTTCTCACCAAACTCTCTATAAGTCAAGCTGTTTTAAAGTGCTTTGCATGTGATTCACTATCATTCTGATATTATAAGTTTTTATCTTGCCCACATCACAAGTACATTTTCAAGATATAATTTCAATTTGTTAGTTTAATGATACTTGCTGTTAAAGTAACTACAAATAACAAGCAGCATTATTTTCTCTCTAACATTAGTATTTATGTATCCTAGTCATAAATACAGAAAGTCATCATTTCTGGATTTTGGCCCTTTTTTATATTGATATTTTTGCCACTTATATTCTCTTTTGTCTTTGATTGTATTAGAAATAATTGCTGCCATGGATTTTCTCTTCAAATTGGCTATGTGTTTATCCATGACAAAGAGATATTATTTAAAAATTAGAGACAATAAACATTTGACAATTAAATTTATTTGTTGAAAATTTTCAAATTATGATGACCACTCCTTTAAGGTTTTATTGGTGCTCTTTTTTAAACATCACTACACTAGCTATGTATGAAAACGTATGCTTAGACTTTGTCTAGTCTATCACTTCACCTCATAATAGAAGGAATGTTTCACCTAAAACTTCTAAAATTATGACAGCTATAACCATCCTTGAATCATCTTAATAATTTTTAGAAGTTACGAGGTTTGAAGGAAACCTTCATATTATTCTTACCAAAATGAATGAGAAATACAACAAATTTAGTAGTTATTGTTTACTTTCACATAAATTGTTTAATGCATTATGCTGTATGTTTGTAAAACTTCATGTTTAAAGGAAGCAAACAGTGTAACAGCATAATTCTATCTGTGTCCTGAGCTTATGCTGAATTGACTATGGTAGATCATTTTGATGTTAAGACTAAACATGTACTAACTCAAATTTATTCTTATTTGTGCATGCCATATTATGTAATTCCTGTGCTGCAGTTATTGCTCCATTTTGCAGTTGGAGCAAATTCACTATATTAGTGTTGCTTTCTTGATTTTGATTTAAATTTTCTTTTCATTGAAAAAAAGTAGATCCAGAAGCCAGAATTGGATCTGTGGTGGAAGTGTTCCCACAAGCAGGCCCACGAGATCCAGTCTTACATGGGACACCTGGAGACATCAGACAAGGAATCCTTGCACATAATAGAAAGTAAAATCCAAGCAAGGATAGACCAAATATCCAGCATCCTGGAATGCCTAGAGATTTTGTCCAGTAAAGAACCTCTTAATAAGTGCCAGATTGCCAAACTCTGTGTGAAGTCAAAATATGATGTACAGCACTTGCAGACTGTACTGATGTAACATTGGCAATATGCAAGTGACCAACAGGAGAGACAATGAGAAGAGCTTCTGGCAAGACCCTTCATCACAAATGACTCTGATATCACCATCCCCATGGATGAATTACTGAAGTTTAATTCATCCCTCCAGAAAGTTCACCTCAGCACGGATGGCCTTATTGGAGATAGGCACAGTATTCTGGAGGGACTGAGGGCCCAGAGAATGACCTTGAAGGGCACTCAAAAAGGTCCTGTTAACATTGTCATGCAACTTATTGAGAAGTGGGCCTTCCCACACAAGTACTTGATGATAGGTGGGATGCTACTCACCTGTGTGATCATATATCTGACATGAGCAAGCAGAGCCCAATGACTGAAAAGGGTTTCCATCCCACTCACATCTGCATATGTATGTATTTGTGAGAGAGAGACAGAGCAAGATAGTCTCTTGAAATATACTGCCTATCATAACTGTGAATGTTGCTTCAGACTAATTTTTATCTGTAATCTAGCAGGAGTTTCAAAACAACTCTAGTTTTCTTTAACTCCTTGGAAGGGAAAGCCAAGACCCACTCAAGAAGCTTTATTCTTGGGAACCAAGTAACCTCACCACTATGATCTAGGAGAAGAAAAGAAAAAGTGAAATGCTTACATGATTTTGCCCACGCTGCCTGTATTCTGTGTCTGAAAAATCTGAAGATATTAGCCTTGGTGACAAGAAGGCTCAAACACTTGTGGCAATTAGTCACAGTGGAACAGGATTGGAGGTGGAGTGCGAATGTAGTGAACAGATTGGAACAGGTACCTCTCCCAAAGTCTATAAGGGAAAAATTAGATGTTTATTTCCCACACCACTTGCAGGAAGATTAGTACATGTGTTTTTTGCCTCTCACTCAACTGTTGCTTTTCCCCTCCAATCCTCCCTCCTCTTCTTCCAAAAAAATAAGTGAACAGGATGAACTTACCCTGCTAGCAGAAAATTAGTGCTTTCTAACATTCCCCTTGGAGCCATAAACACGAAAGGAACAACAACAAAATGAAGATACTGTTAACGAGTTTATGTTGACACACAAAGAAAAGAAAAGAAAAAAGTAGCTATATTGCTATGAAAGTTAGTTGTGCTTGAAAATATACAATAATTTTTAGCTTTCACTTCACACGTCCCCAAAAAATATCTTCGGTCCCTCAGAATGAAGCATCCCACAGTTTGGAAAACTCTGACCAAAGATAAGTTAAATCAATCTATTTAACCTATTTTATTAAAGATCCCAGTACTTTTCATCTAGGCCCCTAAATCCCTTTCTTACTCCTGTTTGTACTGTGAAAAGCTCTGAGTTATAAGAATAAACTAAGAATATAATAATGATAACAGAACTTAGGTGGCTCTTTAAGAGTTGCAAATTACATTTTCATTTGATCCTCAGAGCAACACTTTGAAATAGATGCAATCAATTTTATTAGCCCCATTTTGCAGATGAGGCAACTGAGCTTAAAATGTGTGGCCACAAAAGGCATTCTCTAATTGACAATTGGTCAAAGGATCTGAACAGATAGTTCCCCAAAAAAGTGTAAACCACTATCAATTACATGAAAGAATATTCCAATATTAATTATAAGAGAAATGCAAATCAAAACAGCCTTAAAATGTTTACCTCACACGTTACAAAATGGAAACAAATGATAAATGATGGGAAAAGTCAACGTTGGAAGGGTTGTGGGTAGATAGACCCACTAATACATTGCTGGTGGAGTTGTGATTTAGTACAACCACTTGGAAATAAATTTGAAATTATGCAAATAAAGTGTTAAATGTCAGTCTTTAATTCAGAGATTTTTTTATTAAACTTATATCCCAAGGCAGCCATTGATAAGAAAGTCTCCATATACATAAAAATATTATCCATCTGCATAGACAAAGCAAAGAGTGAAATGAGTTGATACTCTTGGATTGAAGGAGGTTAGTTAATTTATTTCTAAATATAACAGTGGTGTGGTAATATATGTGTGGCAAAGGTTATTTGAGTGCCTCCTTTTCCTAGTTCCTCCTAAGATATGACTTTCTAGCCAACTCGTTTGACTCCATCCCTCAGAAATGACAGCTTTCCTTTCAGTACAGCGGTTAGAAAGACAATGAGAAGAAAAGCTTCCTAAAACAGGTCTATTCTCATCTCCCAAACTTCTGCCTCCACAAGAACTAGTAGGTTTATTTGGTGTTTAAGACAATCTTTTTTCCTCACTTTGGGGAAGCTATAAAAATATGAATCAATAAAGTTTCTCCTTTGTGTAGCTCCAGGTCCCCATTATGTCAGGAATGATCCTACCAGTATTGAGATTTCTCTCTTCACTTCTCCTTGAGTTGACTTTTAGCATTAAAACATACGTAGACCACCAGTGCAATAGCTAACCCCAGCTTTATCTTAATATTGACTTTTAAAGAAATGTAGGTTAATGTTAAACAATTAAACCTTGGAGAAGGAGTGGGAAGAGGGAAAATCAATTAGCATCTTGATTCTGCTCCTTTGGGTAAATATAGCAAAAACAAGATCTGTGCAGATCCTGGAATCCAAAGTTGTTGACATCATCCCCAAACCTCTATTCCTGTTTCCTTAGCTTCTGCAGTTCTAATCTTTTGCTCCTCTACTCCTATTCTCTAGCAAAGCTGCTGCCAGGACCCTGGTGCCCACTGTTACTTCTAAATGATCCCAGCCACCTCAGTTTTCCTTCATCCCACTAGTAATCTGGGTCTGACAATTCTCATCTTGTGGGAGAAGGGAAGGAGAATTAATTCTCGAATAAGAGAGGCTTAACAGAAGAACACTGCAGAATTTCCAACCTGGCAAGAGCAATTTGGATTTTCCACAGGGCTTTGCAAATATTAGATTTGATATTCTGGTTTAACTGTCCTGAACATTAGCCATTCAATTTAATAAATTGAATTTAACCTATTTTATTAAGGATAGAACTCAGAAAACAATAGCATGAAAAGCCTGAAGCCTGATTCATTATCCCCAACAACTTGGGAGCAGAGCCCAATGCTAACATAAAATTTACAGCCAAAAATAAGCTATTTTAAAAATGAGTAAAAACCATAGAAAGAACCCAACTATAGATAGCAACTATGGTGATAGAAAATATCAAGGTCCAAATTCAGAAGACAAACCAACTTCTTGTAAAGCTTAAAAGAATAATATAAAATGATCATGAACCCAAAAAGTTATTGAAAAGGCCTTTAAAAATCAAATAAAAGAGGTTGGGGGAAGTTGGGAAAATAAATGAGTGTTGCAAGAAAAGGTAGAAAATTATGAAAATGAAGTCAATCAGTTGGGAAAAGATCCAAAAACTTATAGAAGAAAATAACTTTAAAAATTAGAAGTGGGCAAGGAGAAGCTCATGACTTCATAAAACATCAAAGAAATAATAAAATAAAAAGAAGGAAAAAGTAGAAGAAAAATGTAAAACATTTCATTAGAAAAATTACTGACCTAGAAAATAGATTAAAGACAGATGATATAAGAATTGTCAAATTACCTGAAAATTATTGTCAAAAAAAAGAGTTCAGCCACTATGCTTCAAGAAATTATTAAGGAACATTGCCCTGAAGTTATAGAATCATAGGGTAAAATAAAAATTGACAAAATCTACCAATCACCACCTGAAAGAGATCTCAAAATGAATATTCACAAGTATATTATAGCTAAGTTTCAAAATTTCCAGGTTAAGGAGAAAATATTACAAGCAATTAGAAAGAAAAATTTTTAAATGTTGTAGAGCTAAATCAGGACAGACAGCTAAGTGTCATTGTAGATAGAATGCCAGGCCTGGAGTCTGGAAGACACATCTTCCTGAGTTCAAATCTGACTTTAGATACTTACTAGTTTCATGACTCTGGTGGAAAGTCACTTAATCCTGTTTGCTTCCGTTTCCTCATCTATAAAATGAGCTAGAGAAGGAAAAGGGAAAGGACTCTGAAATTTTGCCAGGAAAACCCTAAATGGGGTTACAAAGAGATGGACATGACTGAAAAATGCCTGAACGACAACAGTCAATATAGCAAGTTTTAAGCTTATGTTTAAGCATGAAATATAATATTTCTAAGAGCAAAGAATCTGGGTTTGCAGCCAAAAATAACCCACTCAGCATCGCTGAGTGTAATTCTGCAGTGGAGAGAATGGATATTGAATTAATTAAAGGACTTTCTGGTATTCTCAAGAAATAGACTAGAATTAAACAGAAAATTTGATTTGTAAGACTAAGAAGAAACATAAGAAGATAAACATGAAAGACTAATTATAAGTAATTTAATAAGGTTAAAATGTTTACTTCTTATGTGGAAAAATGATATTTGTAACTTTTTAAGAATATTATCATTACTAGGATAGTTCAAAAGATTATACATAGAAAGCTTAGAGTTTACTTTATTATAATGGGTTGATCCTAAAAACTAAAATTGGATAGAGATAAATATGGATCAAATCATCTCATACAAAAGAGATGTGAATGGATTAACAGAATGGATGGTAGAGGGCAGGTAGTATGGATATCTTGTTCTCATCAGAATTATGTGAAAAAAGAGAATGACACTTAATAGAGTATAAAGATCTTCACTTACAGAGAAATCCAAGAGACAGGATAAGGGAAGGACTTTTAGAAGAATATCTAGATTAGGAAGGCAGTGATCAAAAGTAAATTAGATTTCTAAGGAAAGAGAGAGAGAAAGAGAAGTAAGGAGGAAAGTAGGGAGGGTAAGATAAACAGTGAAGAAAAATAGGATAGTGGAACATATGCAACTAGTAATTTGAATGTAAATGGGATGAACTCACATATAAAATGAAAACAGCAGAAAGGATCAAAAAGCAGAACCCTATAATATGTTGTTTATAAGAGACATCTTTTAAAATGAGAGACATGCATTGACTAATATTAAAGAGCTGGAGAAATTTATTATGCTTCAACTGATGTAAAAAATAAAAATTACGATCTCAGACAAAGTTAAAGCTAAAGTAGATTTAATTAAAAGAGATAAGAAGGGAAGTTACATTATCTTAAAATGGACCATAGATACTGAAGTAGTATCAATACTAAACCTATATGCAACAAATACTATAGAATTCAGATTTTTAAAAGAAAATATAAATGAATTACAGGTGGAAATAGATAGTATAACTTTAAGAGTGGGGAATTTCAATTGTACCCTCTCAGAACTAGATAAATCTATCAAAAAAAAATAATAATAATAAGAAAGGAGTCAAGGAGATTAATAGAATCTTAGGTAAACTAGAAATGCTAGTTCTCTGAAGAGATTAAATGGGAATATAAAGAAATATACCTTTTCTCAGCAATACATGGGAAGGCCATAAAACCTTTATAGTTAATTGCAGAAAATCAGAAATATCAAATCTATCTTTTTCAGATCATAATACAGTAAAATTACATTTAATAAAGGGTCATGGAAGCACAGATTTAAAAATTAATTGGAGACTAAATGACCTTAAAGAATGAGTGTCAAATCATAGCAAAATAGAAACCAGAGAACTTTATGTATAGAATATATACCCAAGTGAAAAGTTCTCCCCTGAAGCTCAACCAAGAGAGTGTCCCAGATCTCATTTAAGGGGAAACTTTCCACAGTCTCCAATGTATCAAGTTTAGGATTGTTGTCGATGCTAATCAAATGTTGTCTTTGTCCTTCACTCTCAAAGAAAACCATGACATCAGAAAGATGATGCAATGACTTGCCAGCGAATTGGATTTAACTGAGGAAGGTCTGTGCAAAAGTCATCAACCTTGATTTTTCCTCTAGAGTTATCTGGGTCCCATGGCAAATATAAATCAGGACAACTGAAGATGGCCACTCAAGCTTGGTGGAATGATAGTCTTTTGCATATCCTCCTAGGATCTGACTTCGGCAGTCTAAAGGAGGGTTCATGTTTTCCATCTTTTCTCTCAAAGCTAGAAGCCAGAAGTGTCCGGCATGACTTGAAAAAGACTTGAAGTTGGATGAGTCCCAAAGGGTACTTCTCTGAAGAATGCAGAAGGGGAACTCTAGCTTCTTGTCAACTAAACCACCACAGGACAAGGTAGGACATTCATATCCACCAATAAGGTGAAAGTTCCAAACCAATGACTTTGAAAGAGGGCTTACAAGTCTGTTTAGCTACAATAGTCATTTCTGTTCATTTCCATGGTAGTGAAAAATATCAAGTTGGAGTGGAGGGCTTTCTGGATAGGTATGATTCAGAGGTATATTTGGAAATAAATGTGTTGTTAAAGAACAAAAAGCATCAATAAAAAAATTTTAGAAGAAAATGTATGGTAGTTTAAAAAGAGTTGTGACTACATCTATTTTGTCTTCAAAAAGATGATTCATTGCTTTATGCACTTGTTGAGTTTGTGTTCTTTGTTTTAGAAAGCTGCTAGTAAGCAAATGGATGTATCCTTTTCTGTGATATATTCAGTGCCTAATCATGTGCAAGTGAACAATTGATAGAAAAGCCTCAATCCAG
This sequence comes from Sminthopsis crassicaudata, assembly GCF_048593235.1. Classification (NCBI taxonomy): domain Eukaryota; kingdom Metazoa; phylum Chordata; class Mammalia; order Dasyuromorphia; family Dasyuridae; genus Sminthopsis; species Sminthopsis crassicaudata. The sequence continues at coordinate 315,077,173 of NC_133620.1, read as the reverse complement.
AAGAGACCTTACCCTTAGTGCCTTACTCAGGTTATAGCTCCTCTTTAAAGTCCAAACAGAAATGAGATCATTATGATCTTTCAGAATACTGTTTAAAAATAATGAAATCCTACTAACAAATATAATCAAGCAATACAGGATTGAAGTCAGTCCTTGCTGTCCACATACAAAAACATATTTCTCTCAGCACTTAAAAAATCATCATCTTGGTCTTCTGAAATCATATTTTGTTATTGCATCAATGAAATGAAGTCTTTCAAGTTGTTTTTATTTATTATGTTTATTATAAAAATTGTTCTGCTCACTTCACTCTGCAACAATTCATAGATATCTTCCCAGTTTCCTTTGAAGTCAATATTTTCTCATTTATTATAGATCAATATTCTATAATATTAATATACTATAATTTGTTTAACTTTTACATAATATGTAAATATCCCTTATTTTCATTTTTCCTACTACAATAAAGATAGCTGTTATGAATATTTTTTGTACATGTGAGTTCTTTTCTTTTCTTTTCTTTTATGTGAGTTCTTTTCTTCTTTTTTTGATCTCTTTAAGGTACAGGCCTAGTAATGGTGTCATTGGGTCAAAAGTCATAAATAGTTTAGTGACTTTGGGGACATAAAAAATGCTTTATAGAGTGGTGAGACAGATTTACAACTCCCTCAACAAAACATTAGAGTGTTTGAAGTCGGTCCAACATTTGTTATTTTCTTCTTTTGTCATCTTGCCAATCTAATGTATATGATGAGATGAAACTTACAAGTGGTTTTACTTTTCAGTTGTCTAGTTATTAGTAATTTGGAGCATTTTTTCAGATGGTTAGCTTAGAGTTTTTTTTCTTTGAAAACTGCAAATCTTGCCTTTTGGTCATTTATTATTATGGCTCTTAGTTTTCTGAATTTGAATAAATTCCTAATATATCTGGGTATGAGACCTTTATCAAATAAACTTCTGCAAAATTATTTTCCCCAACTTCATATTTCTCTTTTAATTTTAGCGCCATTTGTTTTGTTTGTGTAAAAACTTTTAATGTCATAATCAAAGCTGTCAATTTTTTCTTTTGTAATCTATTCCTTGTTTGGTCATGAACACTTTCTTATTTATAGATTTGAAAAGTTATTTCTTTCTTGGTCTAATTCACTTATGATTTCACCTTTCATGTGTAAGACATTGTACCCATTTGAAGTTGACTTGGGTATGTGTGTGAGATGTTGATCTATATATCTAATTTCTGCCAGACAGCTCTCCAGTTTTCCCAGCAGTTTTTGTCAAAAAGCAAATCCTTGCCCCCAAAGATCTTTGGTTTTATAAAACCTGATATTACTGTGTTTTTCTTCTGTACTATCTCTACCTAATCTTTTCCATTGATTGAGTCCCCAGTTTTTTAGTCAATATAAAATCATTTTGATGATTGCTACTTTGTTGAGGGGAGAGTCATCACTAATGGCCTCTGCATATGCACAAACCCATCAGCATGGGAGTTATTACACAAGCACATAGCACTTTGTAATATAGTTTGACATCTAGTATTGCTAGGTCCTTTTTATCCTAATTTTTTTCATTATGTCTCTAGACATTCTTCTAATTTATTTCTCAATAGAAATTTCTTTGTTTTCTAGCTCTCAGCCCTTAATTCAGGTTGTCATTTTTATTATATTGGCCCATGAGCAAATAATGTTTTTGCAACTATCTATGCCTATGTTTCTGTAAAAAGTATTTTTGATTCGGATTCATATGTGTGTCCAGGTAAATAGACTCCCAAATATTTTATACATTCTGTCATTATTTTGAATGGAATTTCTCTCTTTCTCTTTCTGATAGACATTGTTGGGAACATACAAGAATACTGAGGTTTTATGCAGATTTATTTTATATCCTGAAATTTTGATGAATTTATTGTTCTAATTAATTTTAATTGAATTTCTGATACTGGCTAAGAAATAGAGTGGTGGATCAATGAAATAGTGTAGGTACACAAGACAATGGTCAATGACTATAGCAATTTACTATTTGATAAACTCATAGACTCCAGCTTCTGGGATGAGAACTCTCTATTTGACAAAAATTACTGGGAACACTAGAAAATACCATGGCAAAAACTAAGCATAGACCAACTTCTCACACTCTGTACCAAAATAAGGTCTAAACAGGTATATGATTTAGACTAAAGGATGATACTATAAGCAAATTAGGAGAGATAGGAGGGATAATTTACCTGTCAGATCTTTGGAGAAGGAAGAAATTTATGATCAAATAAGAAATTTTAGAGAACATTGTGGAATGCAAAATGAGTAATTTTAATTACATTAAATTTAAAAGTTTTTGCACAAACAAAACCAATTCAGTTTTTATGTGCTTAATTCACTGATTTAATCTTTTTTCTTTTTTGTTAAGGATAATATTTAGAGACATCAAATATTCCCCTAAAGACTGACTTAGATTAATCCCATAAGTTTTGGTATATTGTATAATTGTTATCTTCTTTAATGAAATGGTCTCTCATTTCTATGTATTTTTTTTTTACTCATTAGAATTGTTACTTCATTTCCAAATAATTTTTAATTTTTTCTTCAAATACCCTTTATTGAATTAGAGTTAAGGTCAATAATATAAAAATCTAGCATATAATTTTTTATTGCTATGTGATTAGTCAATTGTCTTTTTATTATTTCTATTTTCGTTATTTTTGATGACATCATTATGCACCGATACATGATCAATTTTTAAAGGTTCATTAATGGTTAAGAAATATATAAACTCCTTTTTGTTCCCATTCAGTAATTCCCAAATAACTATCAATTCTAATTTTTATAAAATTCTACTCAGGTTCTTAACTTTTTTTTTCTTGTTTGTCTTTTGGTGAGATTTGTCTAGGTTTAAAAATGTCTCATTGAGGTATCCACTATTATAGTTATACTGTTTATTTCTCCTGAAATTTGATTAAGTTTTTCTTCATATATTTTGATGCTTTTTTGATTGGTACATATGTCACAGTTAGGTATCCCAAGTAGGTAGTCAGAGACCTGAGTTCAAACTTGACCTCAGATACATCTTAGCTATTGGATCTTGGGCAAATCATTTAACCTCTCTTTGTCTCAATTTCCTTATCTGTAAAATGGGATAATGGTAGCCCCAAGCTGCCAGGATTGTCGTGAGGAACAAATGAGATAATAATTGTGAAGCTCTTAGCTTAGTGCTAGGCACATAGGAAGTACTATATAAATGTTAGCTATTATTATTATCATCATTATTAATATAAAATATTAACATTGATTCATTAGCTATGATGTCTTTAAGCATGTTTATTTTCTTATCTCTATATTTACTGCTTTATTTGAAATCATATTAGCTATCTGCTTTTTTCAAAAAAGTTCAGTTGAAGCATAATAGATTTTACTTTAGCTTCTAGTTTTAACCATGTATCAATCTTTATATTTCAAGTGTGTTTTTATAAACAACATATTATTATTATTCTGTCTCATCTATTCTACTTCTTTTATTAATGATTTTATCCCATTCACATTCACAGCTATGACTATTGATTGTATTTTCCCCTCTACCTTGCCCTTCTTGAACATTTCCTTCTCTGCTCTCACCCCATTTTATAAATAAGAAGACTATAAAAGAGGGAGACTTTGCCTAAACTTTGTGATGTATAAATGAAGTGGTTTGTTTTCATTCTGTTACTTCTCTTTGCCTCATCTTATTTTTAATTCTTTTCTTTTTAATCATCCTGTTTGTTTCCCCTTCTGAAATGGGAGTTTATTTTACTTATTCCTTCTTACCCCTTCTCTCTTAATCCTTACTCTTAGTATTTCCTATTTCCCTTTTGAGTTTAATGTATTTCTATACTTTGATCTGTGTAAGGGCAACTATGTTCAATCTTCCTTTGTTTGGTTCAGATGCAATGAGACTCACTGGATGCCTGTTTCCTCCACCCCTTTTTCTTTGACCTAGAAATTGAATTTTGATTGATATCACTGATAGTTTTCATTTTGCAATTTCTTTCAGGAAGGTAGTGGTTGATTCCTTTTATTTTCACTTTGTCCTTTGGTTTTAAGAGATCTAGGAAGTTTTTATGATTTCTCAAAATATTTTTTTAATCATGATTTTTTTGATAATCCAAAGATTACCTTGACCTAGTTTCTAAATGTGTTGTTTTGAATATTAAATTCCTCCCATTTCCTCATTTTTTTCAGTATTTTTATTTTATTTTAACATTTCTTCTGGTTTCCATTATCATTTTCTGTTTGACCATTCTAATTTTCAGAGCATTCAGTTTTGGAATTAGGTTTTATTGACTTTTTCTAAGGTACCAATTATTCTTGCCATTCTTCCTCCCTAGATAATTCATTTTGAATTTTGCTTTATTTCTTTCAGGAACTCTTACTTGTTCTTGTAGTGGATACCTTTGGACATTTGCTCAATCCAAATATTTCTTCATATTATTTAGTGTCTTCTTTAATTTGCTTAAATCAATAACCTTAATTTACAGTACTTGTCACATAGTTAATGTTTAATAAAAAGATCATTGACTGATTGGGTTGGGGCTTGTGCTGGGTTTAAACTCTGCTCTTATACTCAGCTTGGTCTTGAATATAGTGATTAAAAGCATAATATAAATGGCAATGGCTTTATTTTTATTTCATTTTTTCTCTTGCTAGGTGGTACAGAAGATAAGAGTTCTGGGCCTAGAGTCAGGAAAACCTGAAAAGCTTCAGATATTTATTGGACCTCTGTTTGCCATTATAAATATTCCCAGGGTTGTTGGAAGAATCAAATAGCATGGCATTTATAAAGTGTATGGCAGTTCCTGGCATGTAATAGGTGCTATACAAAGGCTTATTCCCTTCCCTGTCCTTTCCCCTCCTCCATACACTGTGCTTCAGAGCCAAGATGCCTAAAAACTGAGTTGGGCTAGAGCTGCTTGGAAACTACTCAGTGCTATTCTGTGATCCACAAGGTTCTGAGACTTTTTTTTTTTAATATCTTACTTAATTAGAACTGAGATTAACTGGGTTCTACCTGAAGCCTTTCTTCCCCTTTCTTGCTGAGAAGATCTAGGCTACCCACCTATCTGCCTGGGAACCGTTTTCCCACTTCACTTGGGAAAGGCCTCTCAGAGCTGCTTCATCCCTAGACCTCACTTGGAACCTTTCTCCAATGCATAGGGCACTGGACCTGGAATCAGGAAACAAGGAGTTTAAATCTAGCCTTCCACATTTACTAGCTGTGTCTGTCTCAGTTTCCTCATTTGTAAAATGGGAAAATAATAGCACTTACTTCCAGGATTATGGTGAGGGTTAAATGATAGTAAATAACAGTAAAGCACTTAAGCACAGTGCCTGACACATAGTAAACACCATATATAAGTGTTAGATTTTTTGTTTTGCTGAGGCAATTGGGATTTAGTGACTTGCCCAGGTTCCCACAGCTCGGAAGTGTTAAGTGTCTGAGTTTAGATTTGAACTCAGATCTTCCTGACTTCAGGGCTGATGCTCTATCCACTGTACCACCTAGCTGCCTTAGTGTTAGTGCTTTTAAAATATTCCTGTAGGGCTTCTTTGCCCTCACCTTCCACCCACTCTGGCTTTTTTACTTTCAGGGTTTCTGAAGATTTTGACAACCTTTTTGTGTAGCACTGGATTAAATGGTAAATTTATAGGTGACATTTTCCCCTCTCTGTTTTTTAATCTAGCGTATTTTTAGAGTTTTTATAAGGGATCTGAATTCCTCTAGATCCTAACATACATAACTTTCCACAATCCATTTAATTTTTATTGGGGTTATGCCCCTGTTATCTCCCTGATTATATTGTAAAACTTGGCAAGGGGCAAGTCTTATTTGTAATTTTATATCTTTCAATGCTTACCCAAATGTGTAGACATTTAATAAATAATCCTTGAATGAATAAATGAATGAATTGTAATGTCTGCTATACTATCTCAGAAAAGAAAATATGTAAACTATCACAGAAAAAAATGTGGAAAGGCAATATACTGAACAATGTAGACAGGAGATGAAAGACCTGAATATCAGGCTTAGCTCTTCCATTTGCTAATTGGGAGGGGGCGGGTCTTAGAACCTTGAATAAAGGTTCTACCTTTTAGAACTTTTAACTAGTTTTCTTTTTCTCTTTTCTCTTTTTTTAAAGTTTTAACATTCTTTAAAAAAAATTTTTTTTTTGTACAACTCTGCTTCTCTTAAATCCAATTTATGAAGTCAAGACATCACCCTGTGATATCATTGGTCCTCTTAGAAAATGAAAGACAAAAATAGTAGGAGATAACAAGGTCAGCATATGACCCAGGCCCAACGTCTCTCAATGTAAGAACTGAAACTAGAAATATTAATAACAGAAAAAAAGCTTCAAATATAGTGAATAACTTTCAATTAGAGAAATGCAAATTAAAAACAATCTTGAAGTAAGACTTTATACCTACCAGATTGGCTAATATGACAAAAAAGGAAAATAATAAAAGTTGGAGAGGATGTGGAAAAATTGGGTCTCTGATGTACTATTGTTTGAGTACATATGGTGGAGAGTAATTTGAAACTATGCCCAAAGGATAACCAAATTGTGCATATCCTTTGATCCAGCAATACTATTATTAAGTTGTATCCCAAAGAGATACTGAAAGAAGGGAAAGGACCTACATATACAAAAATATTTATAGCATCCCTTTGGAAATTGAGGGAATGCCCGTCAATTGGGAAATGGCTAAAACAGTTGTGGTATATGAATGTAATGGAATACTATGGTGCAATAAGAAATGATGAATAGGGAGATTTCATAAAAACCTGGAAAGATTTGTATGAACTGATGCAAAATGAGATGAGCAGAACCAGGAAAACATTATGCGCAGAATCAGCAACACTATATGATAGTCAACTATGAATGAGAATTCTTCTCAGTCAGCAACCCAAGAATCTAATACAAGTACAATGTACTCATAATAAAAAATACTATCCACATCATAAAGAATTTATTGATTATGAATGCACATTGAAGCATACTTTTCACTTTATTTTTTCATGTTTTTCCCCTTTTGAACTGTTTCTTCCTTTACAATTGTGACTAATATGGAAATATGTTTTACATAATTGCATATATATATATATATATATATATATAATCTATATCAAATTTAGGAAGAGGAGAGGGGAAGAAGGGAGAGAGAAAAATCTGAAACTCAAAATTTTGCAAAATTGAAGGCTTAAAATTGTCTTGACATGTAATTGAGGAGGAGGTAATACTATTAATTTTTTAAAAGTGAAGAAATACAATGAGTTAAGAGAAGTTCAAGGGCAGCTAGGTGGCTCAGTGGATGGAGCACCAACCCTGAAGTCAGGAGGACCTGAGTTCAAATCTAAACTCAGACACTTAACACTTCCTAGCTGTGTGACCCTGGGCAAGTCACTTAACCCCATGAATAAGAAATTAAGATTTCATATTAGAATTATAAGCTCACTCAAATCTAACAGGCCTGAGCTTCTAAAGTATAGGAACTTGACCTTTCCATGAACTCTGCATGTTCTTGACAATAGATACCAGGAACTAGCCATTCTTGGAAAATGCTTATGCGTAGGGCTGGGTGGCTTCCTCCCTGATCATATGCAATTAATAAGGACATATGTTAAGCCTCAGAGGTCTGGGATGAGTCCACATGAATATGTTCCCAAAAATATATTGAGCTTTGTCACACAAACTGCACATGTTGCAAGTCCTTGTCAAAAAAACCTTATATAGCTAGTTTTGGCCGGGAGCCTCATTTGTTTGAAAACATATAAAAAGCCCATGCTTTAAAACCATAGTTGAGCTTCACCTGAGGGAAGGACGCTTCACCCGGGAAAATCTTTTCCTAATTCAAGCTGTTGAGGCTGAAACGGGGGTCCCAGCCATTTGAGTTTTTGAGGTTCCCTTGAACTGGTGATGTATTCTCTTCCTCTATCTGCTGTAATTATCTTATTGTTAATTGTTCTTATTTCTATTTGTTTTTTTATGCAAATCTAAACTATCTATACCTTGTCCTATTTGATTAAAACCTTACTTTCGTTTTCAATTGAGTCTGAGAGCATTATTTATAGGAGTGAATCCAAACATATAACTTTTCTTAATACACCCCAATTGCCTCAAACCCCCCAAAAAATGAGAAGTTCAAAAGGCAATCCCAGAAAAATGAGAATAACCCCACAATAATTACAGTAATCCGAGAGTGGATGGGAAGAATACCATTTTAAAAAATAGATTTAAAGCTCTTGAGGAAAAGATTAAAAAGACAAAAAATTGTACAAGAGATAGAAATATGACTCAAGCAGTATAATGAAGAGTGCAATAAGAATTATATTCAATCAAGGGACATTAAACATAAAAATGATGAAAAATTAGAGACTAATTTAATTCCAAAGAATTGGTAGATCAAAGAACAACTCTTTCATCAAAGATAATAATAAGAAAACATAGCAAAATTTTAGGGATCTAATGAAAATAATTCTTAGAGAGAAATATATATCTCTTAACATGTTCACATGTGTATATGTATGTGAATAAAGAATAGATTAATAGATTGAGCATGCAACCAAAAAATAAAAACAAAAAACAACCCTAAAAACCAAGATTTTCTCCTAAAACCCATCAAAAGACAATCTAAAAATAAGAAATTAGCAAAATCAAAAGCAAACCAATCCCATTAAATTAATAAATGAAACTAGAGCTAATTTTTAAAACCTTAAAACAGATAAATCATGAGCAAATTTGATTTTTTAAAAGAAAGAGAAACACCAAATTACCAGTTTTAAAAATGAAATCGAATTCACAAGAAATTAACAGAAAATTAAAAAAATTATTAGAAACTAAACTTTTATTGCAAAAAGATTCAATGAATTTGTAAAAACAATATAAAAAGGCCAGAAAAACAAAGAAAACCACTGGCCAATATCCCTAATGAATATCAAGATAGTGCCTGTCTAAACTAATGAAGGGAAGGTTTTGTGTAACATGGATTGCTTCTGAGTCCAGCCTCCAAAGGAGACTATTTAATATTTTACTTCCCCGCCACCCACCCCATAACAGTTCTTGGGTACCTAGAGAAGAATGAGGAAGTTTTTTCTTCTTGAGTACCTACTAATTGTGTTTCCTCTATTTTAGGGGGATTTGACTCCAGTTCTATTAAACTATTTAACATCAGATTAGTTTTTGTAAAGGATTATTTACTTTAAAAATATACCAATAATAAAACACAAATATTTCCCCAAATACCTTCAGGATATAATTCTGCCAGTCTTTCCTTTTAGCCCATCCTGCCCAACACACTATCTCAGTCTCGGAGGGGAAAGGATCAAACTCACATTTTAGCTCCATTCCTATATAACATTAATTCAAAGCTCTATCATTGGATTCCTACTCTCCAGTGCTTCACTACTGGGCTGGCTGCAATATCTGGTTTGGATTACTGGATTCCCATATTCTTCCCAGAATAGAATGAAGGAAAGACCAAAGCCTAAGGAAAAGAGAATTAAGAAAGTGACCCAGAGGACCTTCATTCTTACCACTGAGTTTGACTAAAAAAAGTCCTTCATGCTCAGCTGCAAATGCAGGAAAAGCTCTTGATCCTACTAAACAGTTTCCATCTCAGGTAGTCTTAGTAATAAAAGATATGTTGACTCAGTGATCATTGTTCCCAGCCCAGCTTGTCAGTCAGTATTGGGAGGAGCTTTGTTTGGGAAAGGCTGTACTGAATCTGCAGCTTTTTGCATTACCTGCTCTTTGTCACTCATCTCCACTTTGACATAGTTACTCTTATCTGGAAATTGTCATATTCTTTGCTATCTTGAGAGGGAACTGAGATGCCAGGGCTCAACCTCTTTTATTGATGCTTTCTGAATTGTCTTTATCTCAATTCAAAAGTTCCTGATGAAAACTGTCCCTACCTTGAAGCCATCTCTGACCTTCAGTGATCAAGACATCAATATGTTTACTACCTTGGTATACTTATAATAAAATCCTTTTAATTCTCTTTGTCCTGAGTTTTGCCTTGTTAATCAGGGGGAAAGCCTAAAGAAGAATTTTCCTTTCAACACATGCATGTTCCCAACTTTCATTACCTTTGCAAAGAGAAGAGGCATTAATAAATAATGCAATCCTCTCCTGTTTACCATAATTCCAAGTAGCTCCATTTTTATTAAAATCAGAATAAGTATGCAGCACAGCAACCTAGAAAACAAGAGGACATGGCTTCTTTTTCTAGGGGCATTTCTTATATATGAGAAATATGTCATGGTCCGGATGTTCCACTATAGCAATCAAATTAGCCTAACCCTCCTTGGTAGCTAGGCCAAAAGATAATGCTTTCCCCAGAGTATCCTCTCACACCTGCCTACTCAATGTGCATGTCTGTGTATATGAATGAAAGGGAAAGGGTGCTGGCCAACCACCACCAATGACCTGAGAAACACAGGGGCCCTGTAAGTAGAAATACCTCCCAGAACACCTGTCCTGCTTCCATACCAGCCCTTTACAACTGTCCCATCTTCTATTTAGGAAGCAACTCCTGAAGAGAAGGGACAGCCATTCCCACCAAATGCCAGCCACACAAGGCAAGTTCTGGGGAGCCCTGAGGGAGAGACAGGAGGCAGCATGTGACATGTAAGTCAAAATATCACTATCCTACCACCATCTCCCCTCAGACCCTGATAGAAACAGTTATGCATGCTGAGCCCAAGAACTTTAGAAATAGTAATGTTTCCAGCCTAGTTCCCTTAGCCATCATTTTAGGAAGCATTTCCTATAGAACTACTGCCAGGCAACAGCTCTTGAGGATGCTACAGCTACATCTATTGAGACTTAGGGGAAAAAAAGTTCTTTTCGCCAAAGTGTTCCACATTGTCAAATGGTTCAACTTTAGAACTGATAAGATTTTATCAGTGAAGATTATATTCAAGAAAATGCATTAGCAAATCTGCTTTCCTATTGTACCTAAAGAACTATAGGACCTTTCCATCTACCTTGAAGTTGAAATATTCTTATGTGTTGTCTTAACTATAACAATGTGAGCTCTTTGAGAGCAGGGACTATCTTTATTGTTGTTCAGTTGTTTCAGTCAGGTCATATTCTTCATGCCTGCATTTGGGTTTTTCTTGGCAAAGTTACTGGAGCAGTTTGCCATTTCCTATTCCAGCTTGTTTTATAGATGAAGAAATTGAGGCAAACAGGTTAAGTGACTTACCCAGGTTCACACGTGGGCAGCTTTTTTACATTACTTGCTTTTTGTCACGCATCCTTACCTTGATTTATCTGGAAATTGTCACATTCTTTGCCACCTTGGCAGGGAAGGGGAGAGGAGAGTGGGGACTGAGATGCCAGGGCTCAAACTCTTTAATGACGTTTTCTGAATTGTCTTTATCGAAATTCAAAAATTCCTAATAAAAACTGTCCCAAACCTGAAGTCATCACTGATCTTCAGTGATCAAGACATCAATATGTTTACTACCTTGACATACTTATAATAAAATCCTTTTAATTCTCTTTGTCCTGAGTTTTGCACACAGACACAGAAGGTGTCTGAGACCAGATTTGAACTCAGGAAGATGAAGCTTTCTAACTCCATGACCAGCTCTATGCACTATAGTGCTACCTAACTGCCTATATGTGTAACTATGGCACTTATCAGTGTGTTGCACATAGTAAGCATTTTATAAATATAGTTCATTCATTCCATGGAAATGCTTCCCAAAGACCAAATATCTCAGGAATATATTAATTTTCCTCTCCATAATGAGATATGGAAACATTAGGGGGTTCATTGTAAAAATAAATTGCATATAAGATTTTTTTAAGTAGCTGCTGTACATGGGGAACTGCAATCTGCATGTGTAGAGGGTCAGAACTCTGGAAAGGTATACTTGAATCAAGGACAGCAGGGTGCTTATATTTAAGCACCTATTGAGTGTGATTGATGGGATAATGTTTCTCTAGGGTTAAATTTAATGTGATGTAATGATGTAATCACTCTAGTTGGCATATACTTAGTATAATATGCTGATGTAATGTTCTACAGTTGTACATGCTCAGTTGCTGTAGTGATGAAATCATACTGAGGTTTTTAAGGGCTAAGAGGACTGGGAATCTCAGCCGCAAACACAGAAGAGTCTCAGACACAGACACAAGAGAAGATTCCAGACTCTAGATTCTGGATTCCATCTTTGACCAGTCTTGTGGTGGCTCTCCTGCCTTCATTACTTCTCCATCTAAAAACCAAGTCCCGTCCAGAGATCCTCCAGAAAGCTAGCCCAGACATTACATGCATGGGTAAAAGAAACAACAACGTTGATGAAAACATTCATTCTGGAAGGATGGAGGTATTTTCAGCAAGATAGTGAATATTTTTTAAATGAATTCTATTGTTTAGCAGATCTCCATGGAAGTATTTAGAGGGCTACTGATCAGTTCTACTCCTTTCCCTTTCTCGGCCTCTCTCTTCCAGAAATATAGACGCTATCTTGTTTTCCATAGTTTTGGCTTTATCACATATGTGGATTTCTGTAAATATGACATGGTCATTTGAGATATTTTTTTTTAATTTTTATTTATTTATTTTTCTGAGGCTGGGGTTAAGTGACTTGCCAAGGGTCACACAGCCAGGAAGTGTTAAGTGTCTGAGACCAGGTTTGAACTCAGGTCCTCCAGACTTCAGGGCTGGCACTCTAACCACTGAGCCACCTAGCTGCCCCTAATTTGAGATCTCTTAATTGAGAATGAATGTCATATACAGGATCTAATCTGGTTTATGTAACATAGTCCTGATCTGGATCTTTGCGGAATCTCCCTATAACCTTTCTGCAGGCCCTGCTCTTATCCTGATCATCTCCAGCAAACTTTCCTTGATGGAAGCTATGACTAGCTAGAGTTAGAACAAGAGCCACTTCTATGTGGAAATCAAAGAACTCATCAAGTTTAGATTCCCTAGGCTGTAAAACTTGAATATCTATTTGAGTTTCAGATTAATCTGGCCCTCTAAAATATTCTTTCAGACTGAGTTCCACCCAGTATCCATTCAAGTTCTCACCCAGTATAACTATATGAAATTAACAAATTATATTATTATTGTTATACATTAATATATGGATTGTCCGATTGGAATTAGGAAGACATCTTCATGAATTCAAATCTGGCCTTGGACCCTTACTAATTGTGTAACCCTGGAGAAGCCACTTAACTCTGCCTCATTTTCCTCATCTGTAAAACAAGCTGGAGAAGGAAATGATAAAACACTCCAGCATTTTTGCTAAGAAACCCCCAAAATTAAGTCACAAAATCAAATATGACTGAAAATCCGAACAATAGCAACATACACTAACATGTGGATTACCTAAGAGCTTCAGAGCAAATATGAGAAAACATGAAAGACATTCTTATGAAATTAATCCTATGATAAAATATAGTTAAGTTTCTAACTTAGCAAAACTTGAAAATACTCTTGTTTCTTCTTTTAATCCCAGTTAATCTTCTAAAGCTCTGTTTATCTCTCTATACTGCAGAAGTGTTGGAATTATGGGTTTTTTTTGTGTATTGAGGAGGTCTGAGGATGAGGTCCAGTTCCCAGAATTAGGAGGATAAGGCCTGATTCTTTGTCAAGACACCTGTGCTACAGATGTAACTGACTTTGGAGAAATGAGGATTCTAAATCTGAAAAGTTTTTTACCAGTTCAACTTTCTTCATGATAGCCTCAGTTTACAACAGCTTCATAGCAGTCATCTACCCTTTCCATCAGTCTAATTCTTCCTCACTGGATGCAGGTATTGGAGGATGCTGATATGAAGAAGCTAAATACATCTCTAGAAATTCTAAAGGCCAGTCCCTGCAGAGTTGAACCCACTTCTGAGGCTGGAGACTTCAGGAACTCTCATTCTCCAGAGCCATCTCCAATACTTGCCACTAGATGTCTCCTTTTGCTTTCAATAGTCAACCATTGCTCTGCTTAAAGAATTCAGCTAAAGACTTAACTTTGAAACAATGCATATAAATATGTGATGTCAGCCCCATGTGATTGTGGCAAGGCTGCTTCTGAATGTCACCATCTAATTCAGAGATTCTTAATCATTGTGGTTTTTTCTTCCGCAGGGAGAGAATAATGGACTCTTTTAATAACCTGGTAAAACATATGGATCCCTCAGAATGTTTTTCAATGCGCAAAGCAAAAAAAAAAAAAAAAAAAAAGAAAGAAAGAAAGAAAGAAAATGCCTGGGATTATAAAGGAAATAAATTATATTGAAATATAGTTATCAAGAGAAGGGAGGAGAAATTAAAGAAGAGGAGAGAAAAGAAAGGAGAGGACCAAAAAAACAAAACCCAAAAACTAAGTTCATAAGACTCCAGGTTAAGAACCCAGTAAATAGGACTCAAAAAAAACAAACAAACAAACAAAATCCTCAAATGCAAGCCTCTCTCTAATCAACTCTCCCATTATAAAGGTGGGATCAAAGACAGGAAAGCAAGTTTTTTTTTAACTTGGTTGGAGTTAAATTCTTTCTAGGCTCTTCTTCAAGTTTGGCATCTGAAACTACAAACATCAGTAAAAAAATCAAACAAGGTTTAAAGAATCTTGCAATTTTCACTAGGGACAAAAAGATAACTGGAACCAAGTCAGCTACTTAATATGGAAATAATAGAGCCCTTAGCTAATATTCATGGATTAAACTGAGGGATGCTGACTTTGTAGTTTTAGTCTAATTCCTTTTTAACTTTCTTTTTTGATGAGTTCAGCAAAAAAGAGGCCAGCAAAAGTTCCCTTAGCTGGCAAACAGAGTAAGACAGGGAGGGGGAAGAAAGAAACACATATCAACTACTATCCATCAGTAATCAGCAAATTAGATTTAAAATTAAAAGGAATCTCAAAGATCATCTAAAATAAGTGACTCTTTCCTGAATCGATACTTCTATTTACATACTATAGATCGGTTTAATTAATGACTAATATCTTCATTAAATACTGTCATTCCTTAAACATTATTTTTATTCTTATAGTTATTTGTTGATTTCAGAGCCTAATTAGTGAAGTGTTTTCATTTTTATCACCCATTTGTGTTCTAAGAACTCTTAATAAGAATAGCTATTTTTTAAAAATTACACTAATGTGATATCCCTCCAATAGGCTGCTTCCCAACTTACATTCAAACTGGAAGGCTGGATCTCCAAAGGGTGTCTTTCACTGCAGGTTCTAAAGGAGACTGCAATGGGGCTACTCTCCTAACACATTTGCTCTCAAATCCTCCTCAGTATTTCACAACTACAGTAAGAAGATACAAATTAACTATTAGTAAAGGCATTTATTAAGATAACAGTAAAAATAATAGACGCAAAAACATTACCCCCATGAATCTGGGGTGCACTCTAAAGTTTGGTAGTGATGAGGCACTCATGTAAAGTATCTATCTATCTATCTATGTGTGTGTGTGTGTGTGTGTGTGTGTGTGTGTGTGTGTATGTATGTATATATTTGTGTGTGTGTGTATATATATATGTATATATGTATGTATATATTTGTGTGTGTGTGTATATATATATATATGTATGTATGTGTGTATATATATATATATGTGTATATATATATATATATATATATATATATATATATATATATATATATATATATATATATATATATATATATATATATATATATATTCTCATGAAGCTCCCCTTGGATCTTTGCTAGGCAAGTTGTACAGCAGATTTCCAAAGTTTGCTCCTCTTCACAGTATTGGGGTTTGCCAGGTCTAGCCCTTTGAAGCAGCATTCTCCTTTAGCTTACTATCTCTCTGAATCTTTGTCTATCTGAAGAGAAATAAACTGCTGGATGCAACTACTGGTCCAGTAGTTCTCTTTCAAAACTTCATGATATACTGAAGTTAGGGTTGGCTTCTCAATAAGCAGTTCCTGGTTTGTCATGCCTGCTCTTCTCAAAAATAATGCAAGTTTAACATATATTTACAATCCACTATGCCTGCTTCAGCTGCTTCATGGCCGTTGAATCATCCTCTTGTTCTGCTAGGGAAATTTTCTCATGTTGACTCACATGTTTAAGGCTTATCACTTATCCTCAGCCTCATTGTCTACCCAGACAGTTTTAGAGGACTGTGGCTGCTGTGCATGCTATAGCTTCTTGGAGCCAAATAGCTCCTTAATTGTGGATTATAATATCATAACTTAGAACTGGAAGGGACCTTAGAGATCATCTAGTTCAACCTATGCATTTCATCAGAGAGGTGAAGTGATTCGTCTATGTTCCCATGGTTCATAAATGACACAGCTGGGATTTGAGGTTTACAAATCAGTGTGCTCATAAATGTTTAACGACTGTCTCTACAAAAATTATTTGCACAGGGCATACTTTTAAGTTTAATTTGTCTTATTAATATTTTTCTATTACTAGACTTAAGACAAGATTTTGTCGATTCTAGTAATCAACAAAACAATGAATTGCGTTTTGATTTGGAGCTAGCATACCCCTACTACAAAAAACTTTCCTCTCAAGACAAATATGTTTTCCATTATAGAGAAGTGGAAACTGAGGCTTAAAAGATGATAAGTAAATATCAAAGTTGGAATAGAAAACTAGACCTTCTGTGTTCCATCTAAATGTTTTTTCTATACCCTTTTGCTTCTTCAAAGGAATTCTGCTCTAGAGTTAGGAGACCTGCTCTGGGTTATTTTCATCACCATTAGCCATAGCTTCATCACCTGTATTCCTCTGTGGTTTTTTGTGCATTGAGGAGACAATTGGTTAATATTAGGGTTTCAATCTGTGATAATAGAACTGAATATTGAATGAGAATAATTGATCAACTCTAATATATAACAAGCCATCACAATGATGTAATTATAACTCATATATATGTATATTTGACGTATTTTATTTACTATATACACATATATTTACACACATGTTATATATTATACATGTTATGTTATATCTTTATGTCTTTAATATATATTTACATATGTACTTAGTATATAGTATATATTTTATATATTATGTTTAGCATATAGCATATATTAACATATATAAAAATTATATATTATATCATATATTTAACATATATACTTACATTTACATATTTATATATTTAAAAAATAAAATTATATTAATATATTTTATATATATACATATAAACATATATTTATATTTTTATGTGTATATATGTATTATATATATATATATACAAATACATTTTTTAAAGCATAGGGACAAATAACATCTAAAACTAGAGCACCTTAAGGATCATTTAGTACAAACAAAATCCTCATTTTGTAGATTAGAAAATAGAAGGGAAGAGACCTGCCTAAAGTCACACAAGAAAATAGTGATAAAAACCAGGCTTTAAGCCCAGATTCTCTGACTTAAGCTCTAGTAATCTCACAACTACAACATTCTGTCTTAGGGCTGAACAGGACTTTGAAAGACCATATAGCTGAGTTTCTGTTCCTAAAACTGTATTCTCTGCTTCTCTGCTTGGTTTCTATGCCTAAATTATCCTAGCCAGGAGATAAATTTTCCTCCTTTCCCTACATACCTCCATAGAAGGTGTGTCTAATTCTGTTAATTTGATATCTGATTGTCCTAACTCTAAGGAAAATTCATAGGATAAGAAATTTGGGACTGGAAAGAATTTTAGAGGTTATCAGTTCCAACACTCATATTACAAATAAAGAAACTGAAAATAAAGTGATTTGACCAGAGTCACACAGAGTAAGCATTTGAGAATTTGAATCCAGGTCTTTCTGATTTGAGGAACAGTGGTACCATACCATACTAACTCTATAAGTCCCTCTAACCTAAATCTGTCTCTGTCTGTGTCTCTCTCTCTCTTTTTCTCTGTCTCTGTTTCTGTCTCTTTCTACCTCCCCCCCCCCTCCAGATCTGTGATTGCATTATACAGAATTCCCAAAGAGGAAAATACTTCTATTAATACAGATTACAACTCTCTCTCTCTCTCTCTCTCTCTCTCTCTCTCTCTCTCTCTCTCTCTCTCTCTCTCTCTCTCTCTCTCTCATATATATACATATATATATATATATACATATATATATATATATGTATATATATATATATGAATTACCTAAAGCATTGAAAAGTTGGGAGTAACCTTGGATTCATAGGCATTATGTATCAGAGAAAGAACTCCCACCTTCCAGACTATGAAGCCATCTCTCCATCCCTTATACTAAGGTATTGTTCATAAATTCCTGATTCTACAGTTAAATACAAAATACAGTTTTGTGTTTACTTGTCTATGTATCTATATGTCGCTCTCCCCAAATAGTATAATAAATGAAAAAATTGAGAAATTTAGTTCCTGAGTAATCAAAAATTGTATTAATTATGAATAGCAAATAATTAATGAGGATGATTATTTGTCTGTTTCTCTTAAACAAAAAGACAGATCTTGATGACCTCTTGGCATTTAGATACCCATGAAAGAAATGTTCCTGACAGATAACCATCTCCTCTGACTGGTTAACAATTGAGAAAATGAATATTATGAGGTTAGTCTATCCTAATAAAGGACTAGAGCATGACTTTGATTGTGCCACTCTTACTCCCAGACTATCCCCATTCTGGCAAACTAGACAAAGGATTTACCCCCACAAGTCTGAGTAGAACACAATGGACTAGAATTCACTTAGATTAAATTCTTTTTAATCTTGAATTAGAACAAAGATTCCTCTACTGGATGGGGTCTGAACAAGGTTGAGGAGAATATTAAAATCCAATCTCCTTATCAGCCCTATTCTTCAGAGCATGATTTGACCTAGTAAAGAATAAAGAAATAGAACAGGAAAAAATCCTGGATCTACCAAATATGAACAATTGGTTATTTAATAATTGTTTCTCTCATCGGAATGGAAGCTTCTAGGGGGAACTATTTTTGTTTGTCTTTATATGTGTTTAATAAATACTTGAGAATTTTACCTAAATTTAAGCCCATTTCTTCTTGTTTCTGGTTATATGGTTATCTTCAAATGAACAACTTGCCTATTGGATTTAGAATAAAAGGACCTGGCTTCTAGTGATAACTGTGATATTTAATATCTGGATGACCTTAGGGGAAGTTGATTTACCTGAGTCTCTGCTTCCTCATTTGAACTAGATAATCTCTTCCATCTCCAAACCCTAAGATGTTGTTATGGTTTCACATGGGATGTTAGGGTCAGAGAAGCAGAAAATGTATCAAAAATTTTCTTATGAATCACCAAATGTATGTGTACTGGAAGAAGAAAAACCCAGCTGCTGTGCCTCAGTGAGAGCTGGAAAAAGAGGGCTGTATGTGGCTGCAACTTTTCCTCCCAAGGAATGTCTTTGGGGGTTAGGCCAAGAGTGCAGAGCAAAGCAATTGAGAGTTGCAAAATTGCTTGGAACAAGCTTATCACATTTTTTTATAGTGCTCTGTTTCTTGCATTATTTTTCAAAATGTTTTCCACATATACATATATACACATATGTATATGTAGGTCTGCTTGTATGTAAATTACATACATGTTTATTTATTTATTTATTTATATTTATATATCATTTATATGTTTGAGTTTGAGAGACAGTATGGATTCAAATTCCACCACTAACACATACTGCCTCTGTGACACTGCATAATTATATCTGTATATATGTGTGTATCAATCCATATCAAGATTGGGACATACTATCCCAAGTCACCTTTAACATAGATGTAGTTATATCTAACACAAAAGGGCTGGCTTCCATGTGACCTGGATAGATTTTATATCTCCAAAGAGAAACTTTTGTTCTACCTTTGTGAAGAATAGAAGCCTCTCTTTGTGAGGAACACCAAGTTCTTAAGGCTTTACACTCCCAATAGCCCAGTGAAGGAGGAGTAGGCAGCTATTTCATTCTCCTATCTTCAAGAGGGGTAGTAAGCTAAGGTTATATATACCACATCATAGATATTTATAGTCTAGGGATAAAATCAGGGATGTTATTTTGTTTTGTTTTTAATAGTATTTTGTTTTTTTAAATACACACAAAGGTAGTTTTCAACATTCATTTTTGCAAAACCTTGTGTTCCACATTTTTTCCCTTCTTCCCTTACCTCCCTCCTCCCCAAGACAGGAAGCAGTCACTATAGGTTAAACATGTGCAGTTTTTCTAAACATATTTCCATATTTTTCATGCTGTACAAGAAAAATCAAATCAGAAGGGAAAAAAACACAAGAAAGAAAAGAAGCAACAAACAACAACAAAAAGATGAAAATATTATCCTTTGATACATATTCAATCTCCATAGTTTTTTCTCTGAATGTGGATGACACTTTCTATCACAAATTTTCCCATGAATTTCTTAAGTGTAAACAAGTAACAAAACAATAAATCAAACTCTTATTTGTGGTTTCAAAAAAAAACCACTAACACTAGTAAACCGACTTGAATTAGCTTTTAATACACTGGGTCATATTGGTTAATACTGGGTTAAAATAATCTCTCTTTCAGGGATTTTGAATGAGGAGTACTTTTTCTGTTTTTTAAAGGAGAGGATAACACTAAGTTTAGCTCTTATCTAGGAAAAGTGCTTACACAAAGACAACTGGGAATAGCTAGTAAATCTCTGTAAGTATTAAACAGAAAGAGAGAAATTATACGGTAAGTGAATATGCTATGTTACCAAATGCTTATTTTATTTCTTAAGTTCAGAATAAAATAAATAAAATTTTAAAAAGAAGAGTAGATGATACTGGGCTTATATCCCAAGGAAATACTAAAGAAGGGAAAGGGACCTGTATGTGCCAAAATGTTTGTGGCAGCCCTTTTCATAGTGGCTAGAAACTGGAAAATGAATGGATGTCCATCAATTGGAGAATGGTTGGGTAAATTATGGCATATGAATGTTATGGAATATTATTGTTCTGTAAGAAATGACCAACAGGAGGAATACAGAGAGGCTTGGAGAGACTTACATGAACTGATGCTGAGTGAAACGAGCAGAACTAGGAGATCATTATACACTTCAACAATGATACTGTATGAGGATGTATTCTGATGGAATCTTCAACATAGAGAAGGGCTAATCCAATTCCAATTGATCAATGATGGACAGAATCAGCTACATCCAGAAAAGGAACACTGGGAAATGAGTGTAAACTGTGAGCATTGTTTTTGTTTTGTTTTGTTTTGTTTTTCTTCCCAGATTATTTTTACCTTATGAATACAATCCTTCCTTTGCAGCAACAACAACAACAACAAAATTCGGTTCTGCACATATATATTGTACCTAGGATATACTATAACATATTTAATATGTATGGGAATGCCTGTCATCTAGGGGAGGGGGTGGAGGGAAGAAGGGGAAAATTCAGAACAGAAGGGAGTACAAGGGATAATGTTGTAAAAAATGTTATAATTATAAAATTAATTAAAAAAAGAGTAGATGAATGAATATAAAAGAATATATCAGCAGATAAGAAAGAAACTGAACCAAAGTCAAAGGTACAAAAAGAAAGTTTTTAATAGTCTCTAGAGTTATAGGAATGAGAACTTAAGGCATATTAGAAACGCTTCTTCACAGGTCCTTTGGCTCTATATAGATCTCCTTTCTTCCAATCAGAAGTTTACTTTTTCTCTTTTTTACTCCTCTGCTTCTCCCAACAGAAAAATCTCATGAAGTATATAGCAGCCAATATAGCAGACCTGGATAATATAGCCAACATAGCAGACTAATTAGTGTCTGATGCAAGGTTTGAAACCACTGAAAACATTTTCCATTTTTGTGACACTGTCCCCTCCTCGTTGTCCTAGAGAAAAAAAGTCCCCTTTCAGACTTTCAGATGCTTCTTCATGCCCCAGGTAATAGGAACAAGAGTGCCATCTTCTAACTCCCTCCTCAGGTATTTAAAGATTCATAAGCAATGGGAGTTTCCGGGACTCCAAAATCTGTCATAGATATATTAATTATGGCCCTGCCAGAGGAGCAGATGAACTTGAGGCTGAGATCGACAAGTCAGTAATCCTGCAGAGGAGAAAACAACACTTTTACATGGGTGCTGTCCAGATGTCTTTAGTTGAAACAATAGGCTCTGACAGTTTTCTAACCTCTGTCCTGCCTGGCTGTAGAATTAACATTTAATCCACACACTGCTTCTTTCCAAAGGAATTAGCCAAGTTTGTAAGTTTGCTCAGGATGGACTCTCCCTAGGCATGGGTTTTAAACTTTAGGACACACTGCCTAGCACAAAGTAAGCATTCATTTTTGTTTATTTGTTTTTTAAAATTTATTTGTTAGTTTTCAACATTTACTTTTATAATATATTGATTTCCATTTTTTCCTTCCTTCATTCCACTCACCCCTTCCCAAGATAGCAAGCAATGTTACATTTGCTATAGATGTACAATCATATTAAACATGTTTCCACATTAATCATGTTGTGAAAGGATCAGAACAAAAGGGAAAAGCCATATGAGAAAGAAAAAGCAAAAAAAAAAAAAAAAAAAAAACAAAAAACAATATGCTTCAATCTGCATTCAGACTCCATAGTTATTTCTCGGTATATGGATAGAATAAATACCTTTAGGTATCTATAAAGGGACTTTTCTGATCCTTCCTAACAGGGTTAGTATCTTTATCTTCAACTGTCTCCAAGTTGTCTTGCTTATATCTTGCTTGTATAGAGTTTTTACAAATTGTCCTATACATTAGACTGTGAGTTCCTTGAGAGCAGGAATTATTTTTTGCCTTTCTTGTCTCCCAAGTAGTCAATACAATGCCTGGCACATAGTAAGTGCTTAATTAAATGCTTGTTGACTTGTTTAGGAGCTGGGAAGAGTAATTTATGGATTGGGATTAAAAAGATTTAAAGAGGATTTAAAATAAACTTTTACCAGTACAATTTAATGAGATCAAATTTAGCAGATATCAGAAAACATTCCTGGAAGGAGATTTTAAATCAACTCCCTCTAAAATTATTATGGTTGTCATGTACAGTGAGGTGAAAAGAGAATGTTTTAAGAGCTAGATTAAGTTAGTAGAGGGCAGAGAAAAGTGAATAAGATAGGACCAAAGATATACTACCCTTGGAAGAATGTCTGAAGGGAAGGAGGGGGTCTTGTGTCCTAAGATCCAAGTTCTCTCATTACCCCAGCCCCCTTTATAGTCAATGTAAATATATTTTATATGATCGTACATCTATAGCCAATGTAAGATTGCTTGCCATCTTGGGAAGGAATGAGCGAAGGTAAGGAAGGGAAAAAAAAAAAAGGAAATCAATATATTATAAAATAGTACTAATGCTATGATGATTATACTTTGGCTCTTCCTGGTTGTGTGACCCTGGGCAAGTCACTTAATCCCAATTGCCTCAGGGAAAAAAAAAAAAAAGGAAAAAAAGAAAGAAAGAAATGAAGTTTCCTGGCTTCTCAATGGACTGTTCTACTATACATTGATATCCTCCATCAATAAAATCTGAAAACCTGACTGGGGCTAATGTTTCTCCTTCCAAATTGTCTTATAGTTTGTATATATTTTGCTATTCCATCATTTTTTCATTTGTGCCTGACTCTTTGTAACCCCATTTGGGGTTTTTTATCAAAAATGCTGGAATGGTTTGCCATTTTCTTCTCTAGTTCATTTTACAACTGAAGAAACCAAGGCAAATAGAGTTAACTCTGTGATTTGTGATTTGTCCAGAGTTACACAGTTAGTGTCTGAGGACAGATTTGAACTTAGGAAGATGAGTTCAGCACTCTATCCATTTCACTTCCTAGCTGCCCCCTTGTATATACTTATATGTGTTCAAGGAAATAGAATAGAATATTGAATTGAGATCTAGGCCTGAAGCCAGAAAGATTGGGATTCAAATCTTTCTTCAAGCTACAAGTTATAGCATGTATAACATATATATGAACTAGGATAGTAGGCAATTCTCTAAAATTATATCAGTTACAGAGAAGGTTACCTACAATGGTAGAGAAAATCCCCTCATCCTAGAGTTCTCTATACCAGGGATATCACAGGTCCTATCCCTATTTTATTAGCATACATGTTGCTTCCCTATTGGATTATTAGCTTCTTGTCTGCAGGGACTATTTAAAATTTGTCTTTGTGACTTCAATACCTTGCACAGTACCTGTTGCATAGTACTTGTTGATTGGCTAAAATTAAAGGCTAAAATGAGTCAGTGATAGCCTCACTATTTGGTGATGGTAGTAGGGATGGGGTAGGATTTTTTGTTTTACTTCTAGAGAAAGTATCTTAGCTTGACTAAAAAAGATTGGACTTAGAAATTATGAATTGTATCCCAGATCTATTACTAACTTTGTGTCATTTGGATCCTGGAATCTAACATGGCAGAGCCAGGTAAAATTTTTTGGGGGGTAATCTCTTCTGTAAGCACTGAAAATAGATGTGGAGATTTGGCTTCTCCTTCCTAGAAATAATTTGTTCTTTTTTTTTAATATACCTAGCAGAAATCTACTAACAAACAGAGGGAAATAGAACAATTAAGAAATGAGTTCTCATTTTTCTTTATGTTTGTAATTTGCAAGCAGCTGTTCCCCATTATTCTACCTCAGACCTTTTTTTAAAGGCATCTCATGTGACCAGCTCCTTGCTTTAGTCAGAGCAGACCTCATGCAGGTATGGGTAGCACTGAAGTGTCTGTTGCCATGGTAATGCAATCAAGTCAGAGCTGATTGCAGCAATGTCTGCCCAGAACCCTTATATTGGTTTATAAGCTCTCCATCCTCTTGCACCACAAAGGGTGATACCTAGTCATTCCTGAGCCTGTGGCAGGACTTTGGCCTGAGCTACCCACAGAAGATGTAATTCCCAATCCCATCTCCAATGAATTTCTGGTAGATGAGTGATATTTAAAACCGGTAAGGGATGAAGAATTTAAAAGAAATCTTTGAGTGCTTTTAAGCCTCTGTAACCAATGGTTGATCATCTGTTTCTTCTGTACTTATTCTGTAGCTATAGTGACTATGTCCTTTTAACAACCCTCCTGCATCTGGGAAACTAACATAATTCTCATGTGACTAATAAGTTCTATCTCCCAAAAGTAAACATTATAAAAATTAATGGAAAACTTTAGGCTTATGACTTTTCCTATGGAGAAAATCATAGAATGTGAGAACTAGAAGGGGACTTTGAGAGAATTTTGTCCAACCATTTTACAAAGGAATAATTGAAGTCAATCAGTAAATATCTATTGAGCATTATATAATAGCCAAGGACTATTTTCAGATTGGGGAGAAGACTACAAAAAAAAAATATATAAAATGTGATCCTTTTCTATGGAGAGCTTACAATTTATAAAAAGTGAATTTAATAAGTATACAACATATTGGATTTAACATATTTTATTATTAACATATTATTATTATTTTAACACATTTAATATGTATTGGACAACCTGCCATCTGAGGAAGAAGGTGGAGGGAAGGAGGGAAAAATTTGGAACAGAAAGTTTTGCAAGAGTCAGTGTTTAAAAATTACCCATGCATATGTTTTGTAAATAAAAAGCTTTAATAAAAAAAATTTTTAAGTGAATTTAGGGGTAGTTAGGTGGTTCAGTGGATAGGCACCAGCCCTGAAGTCAGGAGGACCTGAGTTCAAATTGACCTCAGACACTTAACACTTCCTAAGTGTGTGACCCTGGGCAAGTCACAACCCCAATTGCCTCAACAGGGAAAAAAAAAAAAAAAAAAGTGAATTTAATATCAAACTATACTACTATCCATCCCTAGGTAATTTAAACTCCTTCCTCTTCTGACAATAGTCATGGTATTGTTGGAGCTGAATTACTCTTAGACTTTAAATGAAGTCTACTACTTTCTCAGGTATTACCTTATCAGATCCCCTTTACTGAGGAATGGAAAAAGAAAAAGGTAGAAATTAACAACTAACCTAGTAGAGTTCTGCTTTATGCCTCAGAAGCCTCCAATTCCTTGGTTGAACCAGAATGGTCAAATTCTCACCTCTTCAATAAAACTTATAGTTCCAGCAAAACACAAAGACTAGCAAGTTTTTTTGTGCATTCAGGGGGAAATGACATTTTAGAGCACAAAGAAGATGACACATTGAATGTTTGCCAAGTTTCTGTTACACAGCGAATGAATGAAAAGATGAAAGGTACAGATTCAGGGAAAGCTAGGACAACTCATATGAAATGATACAAAATAAAGTCAGAAGAACTAGAAAAACAATTTATACCTTATATTTCTCATCAAAGGAGTTTGATAGGATTTCTTCTTTTCTTATATTTTACATAATGCAATATTGATATTCATTACACTTTGAAATTTTGATAGAATTAACTTGTTTTTTCCTCTTTGGGAAGCTTGTTCAAATATAATTCGTTCAAATTCTTACTCTGAGTGGGTTATTTAAATTCCTCTGTTAATTTAGATATCTATTTTTGCAATTATGCAGGTCTTTCATCAAACTAATTAGTTTCATTGATATATTTAGGTAAATAATTACTAGTAATTTCCTTTATTTTCCTTTTATTTGTGGTGAATTCTCCTTTTTGAATTTGAATAATGTTATCAATAAACACAAAGAGAAGCAATGATGCCCTTATCCAGCCCAGGACCATAGAAAAAGAAGAGAAGTACTGGAAGAGAGATTGCATTAGAGAAGTCAGAACAAATTCAAACAAATAGATCTAAAGCCTACAACAACACTGACTAGGGATAACTCAGGTGAGCAAGGAGGCCACAGTTCTTTGACCAAGTATAAAGTACGGGCTAGTTCCCTGGAGGCTTTAGGGTCAGCCAGAGTCAGGATGAATAAAAGTCCTTGGTCTTTAGGGGGAGAAGTGAAAGAGGCAGGCAAGCAGAATCCTGTATTTGGGAGTCTGGAGTCACCAACTTCTCTTCTCCTCCTCCTGCAGCCAAGTGATTCAGCCTATCTCCCTCCCCTCCAATCCTTGCCTCTGATTATCTTAATACCAAACATTCAGCAAGCACCAACAGTGAGAAGAGCCATTTATCCAAACATATGCTAATAGAGTCATTGTCTCACATCAAATAGGAAATTAGCCTTACGTGCTCCCTTGTCTGATTCAAGCATAACTTTTTGAGTTTCAATCCTCTACAACTCAGGAGGGCCAAAATATTGAATTACTCTGACCAGGGAACCTCCCTAAAAGACAGGAAGATTCTGGAACCCTAAAGCAGGGTGTCCCAAGGATTCCAAAAGCCCAGAAACTGTTTGGAGAAAGTGAAGCTTATTGGCGCATTGAGCACAAATTTGAAGGAGTGGGGGTAGGGAATAATTATCTTATTATCTAAGTACTTAAAGGAAAAGTTAATCTAATTACAAGAAGAAATAAATAATAAACAATAATAAATAAGATTTCATTGACCCCATTTAAAACTAGACACATTTGACACCCCCCCCCAAAAGAAAGAACAACAACAACAAATAAGAAAGAATTTAAAGACCTAAAAGAATTTTAGAAGAGGTAGATATGAGAGATCTCTGGTAATAATTGGATGATAATACAAGGGAACATCTTATTTCTCAGCAGTGGATGACACATTTACAAAAGCTAACCATATTCTATGACACAAACTCTTAATAAACAAATTTTTAAAAACAGTAATGACAAACACATGCTTTACTGGCTGAATCACAACAAAAATTTGCTCTATCAAGCATCTTTGAAAAGAGGATTCAAACATAAATTAAAACTAATTAAATAAATCTCCAAGAACTAGTGGGTTAAAGAACAAATCATAAAAACAATAGATTGTTTAACTTGTTTAAAAAGAAATGAAAGCAATGAAATAATGCATTAAAACTTCTAAGATACAATCAAAACAGGCTTTCAGAAAAAAAAAAAATCTGTCTCTAAATACTCTAATCAGTTAAAGGCAGTTAGAGAGAGACAAGATCAATAGATTTGGCATGCAACTAAAAAAAATTTAGAAAAGCAACAAGTCAAAAATCCCAAAATAGAAATTCTAAAAATTGAAGAAGAAGCAAAATTTCAAATAAACAAAAACATTTTGAAAAGCAAAATAGAAGCTTATTTTATATTTAAAACATCATTTAAAAAGATAAATAATTAAAAACTGATAAAAGAAAATAAAATCATGACTCCAGAAGAAGATTGGATTGATGATGAGTTTGCTTCCTATGTTTTGGTAGAAAGGTGATAAACTAGAGGTACAAAGTGAGACACATTTTAGACATAGCCAATGTGTGAATTTGTTTTTACTTTTTTATAAAAAAATTTTTGTTTTTTGTTTTTATAAAAAAAAAAAGAAGGATTTTCTTTTTCTTTTTGGAGGGTGGTGGACTTTGGGGAAAGAGTGGTAATAGTAATGAGACAGATAAAAAAGAAAATATAAAGAAGGAGAAGGAAGGAAGGGAGGCAAACAGTAATGGAAGGAGGAAAGGAGGGAAGGAAGGAGTGAGAAAAGAAGGAAAGGAAAGAGATGGAAGGAAATGGTGGACCAGCAACAATTACTGCTATTTATCTTTCAGGGTTCTAAGAGTAACCATAAGAATTTTTTTTACTACTAAAGCTAATCACAAGATATTTTCTGTATGGTCATCTATCTTTGTCCAATTATCAAAACACTTATTCCTCCCAAATTCGCCCTGGTGGTAAACATGAAACACGCACACACACACACACACACACACACACACACACCAGAACTAAAAAATACTCTCATTCAGGGTGAAGACTGGGAAACTTAGCACTAAAACTGCTAAGGCTACAGTCAACTATTTTGCTGTGGCACTAGAGTTTTTTGACACTGTTTTGCCTGTGGCATTTGTGTGGCTGCTGCTAAAAGTCCTGACGCAATTTGGATACAGTTTTCTTATAAAAATAAAAAATAACATTTGTATAGCATTTACTTTGTGCTATAAAATATTATCTCGTGTGGTGTTCAAAACAACTCTGGGAGGTAGGAGTTATTATTATCCACATTTTACAGATGAGGAAACAGGTTAAGTTGCCCAGAGTCACAAAGTTAGTGTCTGAGGTCAGATTTGAACTCAGATTTTCCTCCTGCATTCTATCCATTGTGCCACCAGCTGCCTTTTCTTCAACTAGCTGAGAATATTTTTAGTACCTACAAAAGGTAGCTAAACTTTATACCTTCTTTATGCAAGCTTTACTCATACATATTTACCTTGTGGGGGTATAATATGCTACAACTATATGGTCTAACACTATTATATTATTATAATTATATTATTTTAATAACAATCACTAGCATTGATATAACATTCTATTGTTTACAACCTGCTTTCTTCACAACTACTTCAATGAAATAGACTCTGTGATGACAAAGAATATATTTTTCTTTCTGGATCTCCAGGGTCTGGGATATTGCCTTATACATAGGAACTTTTTAAACCTGTCAAATTAAATCATCATTCTACAAATGAACAAACTGAAGCTCAGAAGGATGAGGTGATTTGTCTGTGGTCTCATTATTAATAAATGTTGAAATTGGGACTTTAATCTAGGTCTTCTGGCCCCAAATCTAGGCTTTCTCTCCTCTGACATATAATCATTGTCCAGCCTCATTCCACATTAAGAATGTTTGCCTTGGCATAATTCAGGATTGGAAATCATGAAATATCATAGAGGATATACCTCTGTCTCATTCATGAAAATGCCATATAATAAAGGAATCAGTGAAGAATAAGCTCCTTGGGAGCAGGAATGGTCTTTTGCCTGTTTTTGCCTGACACATAGTGGACACTTAATAAATGTTTGTTGATTGATGGATGGATGAATAGATGGCACTCCCCCAGAGATTCAAGGAGCATATACATGGGGGTCCTAATGGGTAACCAGCAGTGTTTGTATGTTTCTTTGGAGAATAGAGAAAAAGCATTAGTGACCAAAGTCTTTGGAAACTGTCTCATGGCAGTTGGTATCTCGGGAATTTACCCAGTCTGTCTTGTGACAGATAGCCAACCCTCATTTACAGCTTGGGTAGGTCTATACCTAAACCTTCTCCCTGAGCAGCAAAGCTATCAGTTCCCAAGGGAGGACAAAAAGCAGAATAAAATGTTCTAAGAAACTCTGGAGGAAGAATGTTGCCCACAAATGGGTCTTCTTGTGATCAAGAGGGAAAACAAACCCTTTCCCTTTAAAAGTCTACTTTGCCAATACAGAGAATGCAGAAAGGAGGATTTTAGTAAACATCTAAGCCCTTGAAATAATAACTACCAGATGTGTGGTGGCAGGGAAAAGGAATGAGGACTAGAGACCATGTTCCACAAAGGGACTGGTGTCTTTTCCTGAGTGAGATGAGGGGAAAAGATGGTGGTGGGCCTATTGAATGGTGACATGTTCCCCAACCTGAAACAT
The DNA here is from genome assembly GCF_048593235.1 of Sminthopsis crassicaudata. Lineage (NCBI taxonomy): Eukaryota > Metazoa > Chordata > Mammalia > Dasyuromorphia > Dasyuridae > Sminthopsis > Sminthopsis crassicaudata. Next base: position 315,046,814 of record NC_133620.1, on the reverse strand, counting down.
GCTCAAACTCTTTGTCCTGAAACCCTCAAATTCTACCTCCATGATCACTAAATCTTCTGCTCCCCCAGAAAAGTGAGAGATAGATTGGAAGCTAAAGGATTCTTAGATATGAATAACCCTGGGCTCATCAGGAATTTATATCTCTAGCCTATGCAATTAGAATCATTCAAGCTCAGTTGGGTTCTTAAAAATACATATAAATCTTAATTCTATTTTCAAAAAAAATTGTTTTCTCTAGTTTTGCAAAGCTGTTTAAAAATTATTTCTTATTCTGGCTCTACACACTCCTTTCTTAGATACCTATGTTTCCTCTTATAGAAAATGGGGAAGGGGCTTCAGAATGCAGACTCATTCAGAGATATGAGGAGAGTGTTAAACCTCACATATAAGTTTAAATCCTATAAGAAAATAACTCTCCTATCTCAACAGTAAGAAGAAAAAAAAAAGGATGGAAACCTGCTTCTCCATAGGAAAAGAAGGAGTAGTTACAGTAGTGAGGCAGTGAATTAGGGCCTTCAGTTCTAACTGAGTGATCTTTGTGTAAGTTTCTTCATTTGGCAGCAAAGGCTTTCCCAAAAGAGCAATTATATGGCAACTCAAACCTCCATGTGAGGAATGGGAAAAAGAAGGAAGTCCATGAACAAAACTATTTATTAAGTTTACAGAAGAAAAGATGAAATGCTTGCAGAATAGAGTGATAGCATTATAGTTTCCCTTTTTTTCCTTCCCAGCTTTCCCTTTTTTTGTGCAGAAAAAGTTGTATCTCTGACATATATTAAAGATGGATTATCGTTTGGGGTCAGGGTAGGAGAATCAAGGTGGAGACTCCAGTAGAAAAAAAAAGCTGTTACCTGCGGATCTATGATTTAGGATCTTTGAGTGCAGTGACTGGTTGGAGACAAGGAGAGTGGGGGTAAATTCCAATTGATCAATGATGGACAGAATCAGCTACACCCAGAGAAGAAACACTGGGAAATGAGTGTAAACTGTTAGCATTTTTTGTTTTTCTCCCCAGGTTATTTTTACCTTCTGAATTCAATTCTTCCTTTGCAACAACAACAACACCACCAACAACAAAATTCGGTTCTGCACATATATATTATACCTAGGATATACTATAACATATTTAATATGTATGGGAATGCCTGCCATCTAGGGGAGGGGGTGGAAGGAAGGAGGGGAAAAACTCGGAACAGGAGGGAGTACAAGGGATAATGTTGTAAAAAATTACCTATGCATATGTACTGTCAAAAAAAATTTTTTTTAAAAAAGCAAGAAGGGTGGGGGTAGTGAGAATAGAAGATTGTAATATTTCCAAATTTACTCAGGGTAAGCCAACAAACCCAATATGTGAAGTGTTATCTATATCCCAGGTGCTATAGGCATATTTGGGCCCAAGTAGACATTTATCTATGAAGTTATAATTGGGAAAATGAAGAAATTGGGGAAATCTACCTGTTCAGCTAGTTTCAGAGATAAAAGCAAAAAAGCAATTAAAATTATATGAGTGTACAGGATGGTGACCAATTAATTTCATCTCTTGAGTCTTCCCAGATTTTTCTATGTTTAAATTGACTAACCTAGATCAGAAATATAGCTTTGGATTGTTCTTTCAAGTGAAAAATCCAAGGCCTTTTGGAGGTACTTATGGCTTTTCCCCTTATAATTCTATATATAAAATGCTAACTCAGATCTCTACAGGAAAACAAGAATAAATTTTTTTTATTAAAAATTTTTAATTTTTTTTAATCAGTAAAAATCTTTCTTTTCTCCCCTTTACCCACTAATTGAGAATAAAACATATTATAAACATGTATGGTCAAGCTAAACAAATTTCTACATTGGCAATATACAAAATCCAATTATTTCTTCTCTTATTCTTATTATATCTTATTGTTATATTAATAACATATTATTATTATATCTCTTATTTCTTTCTAACTTTTTCCTCTAGCATTATTTCATTTTTAAAAACATTTTTAAAACTCTTTTAAAAATTTTTGCTTTAGATTTTGAATTCCAAATTGTTCTCACTCCCTTCCTCCCCTCCTCTCTTGCTAAAATGGTAAGCAATTTGATATAGGTTATACATGTGCTATCATGTAAAACATTTCCATATTAGTCACATTTGTGAAAAAAGAAACAGATCAAAAGGGGAAAAAAAACATGAAAAATAATAAAATGAAAAAAGTATATTTAGATCTGAAAAAAAATTCTTTCTTTATCTCTTCCAGAAATTCTAATTGATTCTATTTCTGAAATGAGACTTTCTTTGAGGCTTTGCTTATAGATATTTCAGTCATTCACTTCTGGGTTTGTGTTTTTAGCATCCAAGTCACTCAAAGCTTTTATAGTGCAACTGTTTTTTTCTTTGTTTGTTTACTCATTCTTTCAGTCTACATCCTGACTTTGGGCTTGAGGTTAGGGATGCACTCTAGATAGTCTGATATAAAAAAAATCACGATTGCTGCCCATCCTAATCTGAACTCTGCAAATTTCTATCCAAGGCTTAGGTCTGAACAACAAAATACAGCTTCTGGATTCAGCTACTATTGACCAGCTGGGAAGTTCCACTAACTTAGGATGACAGAACTACAGCTCCAAAAAAAAAAAAGCTCCTCTTTAGTTTGTGATTCCTGTCCACATTATTCCTCTGCAAATTTCAAATTATGCCAGAAACTGGAATTAAGATATTGCTCTGATCCCAGGATTTGAGCTACATTACAGTTGCTTACTTCTAAACTTGTTCTTCCTTCTATCATACCTTCCCAGGAACCCCTAGTGCAGATACTCTCAATCTGTCCTGTATTTTGGACCAGAACAAAACTGCCAGTTGACACTCATTTCTATCATAGCACACCAATATGATTCTGATTCCGATTCAACAAAGCAGAAGCAGGCCTTGGGGACAATTAAATCAATTCCCTCAGTGACTTTCAGCCCTTAGATTGTAAAGGATTCAGAAAACTAGACAGAAAAAAAGATTACAGGGATAATTTTAATGGCACTGGGTAAAGGAATTTGTTGCATTGGCCATATATGGATTCAGGTCATTATCCAAGGTCTCAGAGAGTTCCAGGACAAAGAAGAGAAGTTACACATCAGAGCTTGTAGCTATAGAGGAGCAGGGACCCTAGTCCTTGTTCCATGGTCAAAAAAAAAAAAAAAAAAAAAAAAAAAAGAGTGCTTATAGTCACTACAAACCAGGACATAGGCCAGGAGAGTAGTAAATACACCTCTCCTTAGATCACACCAACTAAAAAGACTTAAAAATTTACACTCTCCTAGAACTAGCTCTAAAAACAGTTAGGAAAAAAAATAAACAAACAACAACCCTGGAACTTGGAATGGTGTCCCCTTCTTCCCAGGAACAGAACCCAACTTTAACATAAAGTTAAAAGTCAAGAAAGAGAACTGGAAAAACAAATAAGAATGGGGGGAGGATTCCAAACATAAAAAGTTATTATAGTGTTAGGGAAAATCAAAGCACAAACTCTGAAGAAGACAACAAAAATCAAAACTGCCACATCCAAAGACTCAAAGAAAAATGTGTATTGGTCACATGTCTAAAAAAGAACTAAAAGAGCTCAAAAGGATTTTTAAAGTCAAATAAGAGAGATAAGAGGGAAAATTGGGAAAATAAATGAAAATGATTTAAGAAAATCATGAAAAAAGAGTCAATAGCTTAATAAAGGAGATGGAAAAAATGTTGATGAAAATAATACTTTAAAAAACAGAATAGATCAAATGATAAACCCACAAAAAATCCACTGAGGTCAAAACAGAATTGGCCACACAGGAAAAAAAAAAAGATACAAATATATACTGAATAACTCCTTTAAAAGTAGAATTGGCCACATGGAAAACAAGGTACAAAAGCTCACTGAAGAAAATCATTCCTTACAAATTAGAGTTGGGCAAGTAGAAATTAATGACTATATGACACATTAAGAAACAATAAAACAAAATGAATTAAAAGTAGAAAAAAATGTAAAATATCTCATTGTGAAAAAAGAACTGAACTGGAAAATAGGTTGAGAAGAGATAATTTAAGGATTATTGGATTACTAAGAAGCCATCATCAAAAAAAAGAGCCTAGACATCATCTTTCAAGAAATTATCAATGAAAATTAATCCTAGAGCCAGAGAGTAAAATAAAAATGGGAAGAATGATCTTCTGAAAGAGATCTCAAAATGAAAATTCTCAGGAATATTATAGCCAAATTTCAGAACTCCCAGATCAAGAAGAAAAATATTGCAAGTAGCTGGAAAGAAACTTTCAAATATCATGGAGCCACAGCCAGGATAACTCAAGATTTAGCAGTTTCTATATTAAAAGATCTGAACTTAGATATTCTGGAAAGCGAAAGAGCTAGAATTATAACTAAGAATCACCTACCCAACAAAACCTAGTAGAATCTTTTAGGGGGGGAAATGGGTATTCAATGAAATTGTGGACTTTCAAGCATTCCTCATGAAAAGTAGAGCTGAATAGAAAATTTAACATTCAAATATAAGACTAAACTCTTAAAAAAAATATATGACTAAAGAATCATAAAAAGGTAAACAGTAAAGAGAAATCATAAAAGATTCGACCAAGTTAAATTGTTTACATTCTTACAAGGAAAGAGGATACTTATAAGAACATTATTATATGTAAGAATCATTAGGACAGTTAGAAAGAATATACATAGAGAGCATGGGTATAAGTCTTATGTGATAAAATGACATCTAAAAAAATAAGTTAAGATGTGAGAAAGAGCAATGAAGTGGGAGAAGGGGAAAGGAAGAAGTAAAATAGGGTAAATCATCTCATATAAAAGAACCACAAAAATGCTTTTTACAATGGAGGGAATGATGGGGGGAGTTAGAGAGAGCACTTGAACCATTCTCATTGGAATTGGCTCAAAGATAGGAAAGGAAAGGGATAATAAGAGAAGGGTATTGGGCTGATAGAAGGGAGAACAGATTGGGAGAGGAAGTAATCAGAAACAAAAACACTTTTGAGAATAAGCAGGGTGAAATAAAAGAGAGAGGAAATAGGATTAAAAGGGGGAAAGATAAAATGGAACATAGGTCAATCATAACAAAAAATGATAGCAAGTTTATCTGACAATGGTTTAATTTCTCAAACATATAGAGAGCTGAGTCAAATTTATAAAAATAAGAACCATTCCCCAATTGATAGTCAAATAATATGAACAGGCATTTTTTGACAAAATAATCAAAGCTATTGATGGTCATATAAAAAAATGCTCTAAATTACTATTGATTAGAGAAATGTACATTAAAATAACTCTGAGGCACCATTTCATACCTATCAGATTGGCTATTTTGACAGAAAAGGAAAATGATAAATTTTGGAAGGGATATAGAAAAAACTAAGATACTAATATATTGATGATAAAATAATGAATTGATGGAATCATTTAGTAGAGCAATTTGGAACTATGCCCAAAGGGCTATAAAACCATGCTCACCCATCCATAGCACTATTAAGCATGTATATCAAAGAATTTTTTTAAAAAAGAAAGAAAATAACATATATATATGTATATACACAAAAATATTTATAGCAGCTCTTTTTGTGGTGACAAAGAATTGAAAATGCCCATTAGAAGTGGATATCTTTGACAAAGAGAAGATCTAATTCAGTTACAATTGATCAATGATGAACAGAATCAGCTACACCCAGAAAAGGAACACTGGGAAATGAGTGTAAACTGTTTGCACTTTTGCTTTTCTTCCTGGGTTATTTATACCTTCTAAATTCAATTCTCCCTGTGCAATAAGAGAACTGTTCAGTTCTGCACACATATATTGTATCTAGGATATACTATAACATAATTAACATGTATAAGATTGCTTGCCATCTAGGAGAGGAGGTGGAAGGAGGGAAGGAAAAAGTCAGAATAGAAGTGATTCAAGCGATTATGTTGTAAAAAATTACCCAAGCATATGTTCTGTCAATAAAAAGTTATAATTTTAAAAAATTCAAGCTAAAAAAAAAAAAAGAAAAGAAAGAAAATGCCCATCAGGGGCAGCTGAGTGGCAGAGTGGATAGAGAACCAGCCCTGAAGTCAAGGAGGACTTTAGTTCAAATCTGGCCTCAGACACTTAACACTTCCTAGCTGTGTGACCCTGGGCAAGTCACTTAACCCCAATTGCCTCAGGTGGGGAAAAACAAATGTAGAAAAACTTTTGACAAAAAAAAAAAAAAAAATGAGGGATTTTCTACTCTGGGAATTCCCACATCAATAAAATCATAGATCAAGCTGAAACAAAGATTGATATATATATAAATTATAAACTATAAACATCCTTCAGTCAGCAATCTTCTAAGTAGATATTTTATAATCTTTCCAAACCTTCAGTTCCGTAATCTAGAAATTATGGAACTTACTGTCTATTGGAACTCCAAGACACTTGTCCAGCGTTTAGGGCATTACTTCCTTAATAGTTGATTAGATCATTGTGCTCTAATCCATTCATGGTGTGGATTTCTATCCCCATGTAGGCCAGTTTATTTCTTGGAGAGAAAAACTTTTTTTCCCCACAGTTAAACACTTCACAAATACAAACTCTACTCAATGTCCATTCAATAAACAAATCTATTCTTAGTAAGGCATTATCAGATATTAGAAAGAGAAATGCAAAATGTTAGGATTACTAGGTGAGAACTCAAGTTGTCTGGACAAAAAAAAGCAAAAGTCATGTCATCAATTAATCTATGATCAAATATTTAGTATATTATATAATATATATAAATTATACATAGTAATATATATACATATATATGTAAGTATATATTATATTTATTATTATTTTCCAGGCACCATGCTAAGCAATAGGCTCATGAAGACAAAAATGAAACAATCCTTGCTTTTAAGAAGCTTATTTTCTATCAGAGGAAACAAGATGTACCACAGATACAATTAAAGGCAGTGTAATATAGTAGATGGAGAGTTCGGTTCAGAATCAGAAAGACTCAGATTCAAATCCTCCCTCTGACTCATACTGGCTGTGGGTTATTAACTCCAACTGACCAAGCCATTTAAAGCCTCAGTACTTGAGGCAACTCTGCTGTTGTTCAGTTGGGTCCAACTCTCTATAAGGCTTTCTTGATAGATGTACAGGAATGATTTTCCATTCCTTTCTCCAGTGTGTCTCTATTTTATAGATGAGAAACTGAGCTAAATAGAGATCAAGTAATATAGTCAGTGTCTAAAGGTAGATTTGAACTTGGATCTATCTAAGTCCAGGCCCAGTGTTATTTCCACTGTGCCACCTGTCCCCCCCCCCCCCTCTTCCCAGGCAATTCTCTAAGGATATAAATTACAGAGATGTAGAAGGAGTTTCTCACTAAGAGATGTTGAATGAAACCATAAGTACTCTCAAAAAGCCAAATCTAAGTAAATACAAAATAATTTGGAGGAAAAGGGAAGGAGTAACAACAAGGGAATCCTTGTGAAGGAGTTAGCTCAAATTAGCACTTAAGATAAGCGTTAGAGGAAATTAAAAATTCTAAATTCAATTAGTTGGAGCAATGGATAGAGCACCAAGCCTAAAGTCAAGCCTGAGTTAAAATCCTGCTTCAGATACTTACTGAATCCCTGGGAAAGTCATTTAATCTGGTTTGTTTCAATTTCTTTATCTGTAAAATGAGCTAGAGTGATAAATGTGAAAACATGTTTAGAAGAATCGCACATATTTAACCTATATAGAATTGCTTGCTGTCTAGAGGAGGGGGGGAGGTGAGGAGACAGGGAGAAAAATTTGGAACACAAAGTTTTGCAAGGATGAATGTTGAATGGGTGAATGTTATCTTTGCATATATTTTGAAAAATAAAAATCTATTATTATAAAAATAAAAAATAAAATGCCTAGAGGAGAAAATGGCAAACTGCTCCAGTATTTTTGCCCAAAAAATCCCAAATAGGATCATGAAGACTTAAACATGATTAAAAAGATTGACTAGTCAAAAAATTTTAAGAGAAGGAAGTGAAAAGAAAAATACATGGCAATATTGTAGGCTAGTAATTGAATGGCAATATCCTTCCACCTTCCCTAAATTTCCTTCCCACCCCCACAATGGATGATCTGGATTTGCAAAAGCCTTGAGTACATGACTTTCTGGGCAGGAGCATTCTATCTCAGACAAATTTTAATACTACCCTTTTCTATCCCTCCAGATTACTTTGTAGTAGTAATGTAGAAATTATTGCAAAGACCTTTGCCAAAAAAAAAAAAAAAAAAAAAAAAGGAAATTCGTAGTCATGTTCATTATGTAATTTTTCCACTACTGAAGGAAAGCATCCTTTTTATATTATATGTAAGGTGCCAAGTACTTTTTTTTTTTTTTTTGTTAACTACAAGAGAACAAATTTTGATTCTTCCACTCAGAACAATGGGTATAGTTGAACAACTTTTGGAATCAAGATCTCATAGTTCAGAAAAAGTAGGAGGGAAAGAGAAGAAAGATTTTGTTCAGGCTTACAGGCCACATCCACATGCACACAGCAGCGTGGGAAGCAGAATAGACAGGCCCACTGTTGTCCTTTGCTTACAGTTATTGTTTGTAATCTGGAACTAATAAGGTCCCTCCATTCTGTTGCCAATATAGTGTCCTGTCGTTAACTCTGTCTTTATCCTCTAGCCCAGAAATGAGGAGCCCAAGAGTGACAGAAAGAAAAAAGGATTCCAGGCCAATAGTCACTTTGATGAAACTGGAAGCCAAGGACAAGGGAATTGCTATGCTATGGGATTGACAATTTTTATTCCAACTAAGGATGCCAGATCCATGCAACTTATTCCCTTTCCAGGCAATTGCTGATCCTTGTTACCTTTTGGAGAACCAGGAATAGAGAGAGGAGGGAGAGAATGAAACTAAAATCAGTGGGGAGTAGATTTAAATATGGAGTGATCAGCAACAGTTAATAAAGAACTCCTTTTGAGTAGATAATGGAAGACAAAATTGCAAGATTCAGATGGTTGGCCATTGGGAGAGCTGGAGCCTCTATAAAGAGCATGTAAGGACTGACCCATCTGCCCCTTAGGAGTTCCTCAGACTTGACAGAAAAATCTTCTGCTTGGTTGCCTCTACCAGGGGTTCTTTAACATGACTTTGCAGATAATTGATGGACAAAATGCTGACCTTGAAGTCAGGAACACAATTCAAATCTGGCCCCAGGTACTTAATTAATAGCTGAGTTACCTCTAACCAAATCACTTAAACCTAACTCAATTTCCCAACCATAAAATGGACATAATAAAAACACCTACCTCCTGGGATTGTTGTAAGGATATAATAATTATAAATCACATATTATGTGGTACATAATAAATACTAATACTAGATATTATCATTACTGTCATCACTAAATATATTCTATATCTTTATAGCACTTCTTAAATAAAGCAACTTTTTTCCTTTTTTGGTTTTTAACATTTATCAGATTTTTTCCCATTTTTTCTCCTTCCCTTCTTCACCTTCACCTTCCCAAGATAGCAAGCATATGTATGTATATATAAATTATGATCTTATTAAACTTTTTTCCATATTTCCATATTAATTATGTTGTGAAAGAAGAATCAGAACAAAAAGAAAAACCATGAGAAAGAAAAAAACAAAAAAAAATGAAAATAGTATTTTCAATCTGCATTCAGACTCTATAGTTGTTTCTCTGGATGTAAATAGCATTTTCCATCATGAGTCTAATAAAGAACTTCTTGATCATATATTTAATATGTTGCATAGTTTGCTGTATAAAAAGGGGAAAGATTTTGAGTCTCTGCCTAAATACAAGTAGGAATAAAACAACAAACTTGGATATACCCTAGAAAAACTCAAGGGAACAAGATGGGGCATCTATTTTATTTCACATTTTCTCTTCTCCTTTCTTCTAGACAAAAAGAATTCCTCCATCCTCCTTTCTCTCAAAAGTAGGAAAAGCAACTCACAGAAAAATGGCAACTCACAAGGCAATGATAGACCTGGGCTTATACAAAGCCTGAGAAGGTAGCTTTTGTGTTTCCCAATTTCTCTGGGCATTTCCTCTTGCATTGTGCTCCTCATAGAAAGAAAAGGATCACAATACATTGTAGTGGGCCGGAATTCTGGAAAAGTATACTTGAAACAAGGATAGTTACAACAGGGTGTTTACTCAGTGTGATGAATGAGATAATGGATTTCAGAATTGAAGCATATGCTGTGATTGAAGATTTTGACTCTTCAGGTCAAGAAAGAAGATACAATCCTTTTTATCTGAAAATTATCAAAGATCTAAAAAAGGCTTATACTGTTTATGGGTCTATATACTCTTATGTTAAGATGGTATTAGAGAATTTGGCTTTTGAAATTTTAACCCCTAATGATTATAAATCTATAGCAAGGACATGTTTAGAACCTGGACAAAACTTGTTGTGGCTTTCTGAGTATAGTGAACTCTGTAGAATACAAGACCAATAAAATAAGCAACCTGGAGTTAATATACCAGTCACCTTTGACCAACTAACAGGTGTAGGTCCTTATGCAGACACTTTAGTGCAGATTAATTACCTTTGAAAGCATATGAGCTAACTGCTTCTGTTGCTATCAAAGCATGGGGCACCCTCCTAGGAAGACAAGATAGAGGGGAAGCCTTCACAAAAATAGCACAAAGTCCAAATTAACTCTTTGATGATTTCATAGGACATCTGCAGTTCACAGGAATTATTGGTGAAATTTTAGCAACAGAAATTATGATAAGACAACTTGCTAATGAGGTTTGTAAAAGAATTATACTAGGACTACACAAGGATGCTCCTTTAGAGGAGATCATAAGATGCTGTGCCACAGTGGCACAAATACCTTTTATATTCAAGCTATGATGCAGACTTCCCAAAATCTGAACATGGGAAGACAGGATCCCTTTTTGTGATGACCATGTTAGCACCCTGGATACCTTAGAATCAACCAGAGTCAGGATAAGCAAAACTCCTTAGTCTTTATTCTTGGTCTTTAGTGGTAGAAGTCAAGGAGATGGACACAGGATCTCCTTGACCTCACCTCTTCGTCTTCCACCAAGAAGTGACCCTGGTTAGTCTCACTCCACCCCCTAGTCCCTCCCACAAGTCTCTGTATACACCAAACAATTGGGCCAGCACGGGATAGAGGGAAGGACCATTTTCCAAGGATATTCTTATAGATTATTGTCCAATCGATAATTAACCTCAAGTGCTTGATTGTCCCATCTCAGTGCATTAACTCAAGTTTCAGCCCTTTACACCTTTTGGCAAAGGATTTCCAGAGAAACTCATCAGTGCTTTCAATGTGGTAAAATAGAGCATTTAAAAAGCTCAATGTGGGCATAAAGATAGAGTGAGAAAACAGGGTGGGAGAACAAGACCCAAAACTCTATGTCCAAAATGCAACAAAGGCATTTGGGCATCATGATGTAGATTGACTCAGGGAAACGGGAAGTGGGGCCTAGGGTCCAAGGCAAAAAACACTTGGGGCATGATGGCAGTCAATGTTAACACACAGAGAGTCTTTAGAAATTCAGTACTCCAACATGATCAATCAGCCAAGAAGCAATCTGATGGAAGAAAGGGATTATAATTGGGGAGAATAGAGTTGTATGCAGCTGGGACTACTGAGATATCCCTTGGAGAGGTGAAATATGTCCCTATCCAGCCTATGAATTCTTTGCCTCCAGGCACAATAGGCTTGACCATTTCACCTCCTAAGAGTACTTACAAAACAGAGTTCATTCATACATTGCTTTGGGAAACTGAAGAATGTGTAGCTAATATTCCAGTCATTAAGACAGGTAGACAATGTGTGACTTATCAATCAGGAAAATTAGTAGCATCAGGTTTACTGATACACATTGATAGGCAATTTGGTGATATTTATCCAGATTTTGACTCCCAACAACAGAATCCAGGAATATTCTGGACTGCAGCTGTGTACAGCTGACCATCCTATGCTCACTATCTAGATAAATGGCATACCATTGAAAGGGTTGGTAGCCACAGGTGCAGACTGTACATTTATTAAAGCTGCCAATTGGCCCAGTCACTGGCCAAAGATGTCTGGCATAGGAGGATCAAAAGCAGATGAAATTAGTTCTACCCCTTTGAGATGGATTTTTGAAGGTGGAACACCTTTTGTAGTAAATAAAATCCCCATCAATCTATGGGAAAGAGACATCTTACAACAGGAGTACAATTGAGTACTTCAGCTTTTTAGGCAGGGCTGCTGTTGAAGGCCTTCCTGCACTCTCATCTGTTCCCATTCAATGGAAAATTGATACACCAATGTGGTGAAACAGTGGCCCTTAACAAGTGAAAAAAATTCAGGCCTTATTAGATATAGCACAGGAGCAACTTGACCAAGGACACTTACAACCTTCTCTAAGTCCTTGGAATTCTGCTGTATTTGTTGTAAAAAAGAAATCTGGAAATGGAGGATGTCCTTCATCAAGGATACAGTATGATCGAGTTGGTGACCCTCCAAGCACATTGTAATGTCTGGGCTAGCTTTCTCCAGGATCTCTCTGGAGACTGGAGACTGGAGTCTGAGATTGAGTTCCAACACTCTCACTCTAGTCTCTCTCCAGTTTGCTTTATTTCAAGTCCTCTTAGCCCTTATATATCTTAGTACAATTGCATCACTATAGTATACTGAGCATGTGACAACTGTAGAACCATTATGTCAACCTACTAAGTATTAAGTTTATGTAAACTAGAGAGCCATTATCTCATCACTCACACTGAGTAAACACCCTGTTGTAAGTACCTTGTTTCAAGTATACTTTTCTAGAGTTCTGGCTCTCTACATCTCTCCCTTTCTTTAGTTTTAGAAATCAAACCAGATATTATGTTAGCAGTTTTCCTCTGGGCCAAAGGATAATTGAAACAGGTATAAATAAATCCCTCAGCAAGGGAGGTATTACATAAGCACATGGTAATATAAAACAGCCTAGTAATGATGTAACAAATAATATGAATCAACATGAGAAGTTATACATGTCCATAAGTCCTAGAAGGAGTGTATATAAATAACAATCACACATACACCTCCTTCAGCAGCCAAGAGAGAATCCAAAACCAATCCCTGCATTCAAAGTTTATCATTTATCTAAAGGAGGGAGAGGATATTAACAAAAGGCTGTAGGAAATCAAAGTGAAGGGAATGAACAGAAAGAACCAGTCACAGAGTCATTTTGTTCTGTGGAGTTAAAACCAGGGAGAAAAACAGATGCAAAGTAGGGTGAGCTGAGAATCTAGACTTGCAGTGGTCCTCAAACTTTTTAAATAGGGGGCCTCTTCACTGTCCCTCAGACTGTTGGGGGGCCGGACTATAGTAAAAACAAAAACTCACACTATGTCTCTGCCCCTCAGCCCATTTGCCATAACCCGGCAGGCTGCATAAATGTCCTCAGCAGGCCACATCTGGCCCATAGGCCATAGTTTGAGAACCCCTGGGACTCTAGAGTCTGCCCTCTATAAAGGAATGCTTTAGGAGGAGTTCAGTATTTCAGTTTTCCAATCAAAGGGAAGACATGTTTGAGGGGGGTAGTTTCAATCAAGGCTTAAGTTAAAGTTCATGGAATAAATTAAAAGTAATAAGTTTGGAAGAGGATTCTGGGAAGATGGCAGTAAAGTTCAAGCTCTCCAGTTTTCCCCAAGAAATAGAACAAACAAATTCACTCCTCAGAGTGAACATAGACTGGAGAAAAATCAAGAAGACTTGGGTCAGAACAGGTGTTCTCCTGGCCTAATCAAGAAAGACCTCAAGCCACTGTGATATTTGAAGATCTCCAGGCTTGCTCTGCAGAACTATTAAGTGGGAACCCCTGGGAATAGAAAGGTTTGGCTGGAGCCTCAGAGGAAACTCCTGGACTACATGTGGAATTAGGATATGAATTCTGGAAGACTGAGGGCACTCTGCTGATCAGGAATCCCAGGTCCAGATGTACTGGAGAGACATGGCCCTGGGTAAGAAGGAACCAGCATACTTAGTGAGTGGCAGTAGGGCAGGTGCTGGCTGTGGGCATTTGCAGGAAGGTGGAACTCTTGGTTTGAGGTTCTGTATCAGAAGGGAGAACTGAAGTGAAGTTAGAGGCACCATCCTCCCTCTACTCCACTAATTATACTAATGCTATTATATTATACTAATTATACTAATACTTATACTAATTATAGTACACTATACTATGCTAATACTTTATATTTTTTTTATTTACCATTATCAATATAATTTATTATTTTTTTATTATGGCTTTTTATTTACCAGATATATGCATGGGTGATTTTACAGTAATTTATCTAGATCTTTGGCAAGCCTTGTGTCTGTTTGCCTGCCTCCTTCATTTCTCCCCCTAAAGAACAAGGACTTTAATTTATCCTGACTCTGGCTGACCCTGAGACCCTCCAGGGAGCTAGACCATACTCTACAAGAATTGTACAGGACTTATCAGGAGCCACAATAATAGACTGCAGGTCCTGGAATTATATATACCAATAATCAAAAGAACTAGGCCTGCAGCCAAAAATACATATCCAGAAAAATTATCCATAATATTAAATGAAAAAAATGGACATTCAATGGACTTGAAGATTTCCAGAACTTTCAACCAAACCTGAACTCAGTAGAAAATTTAATATATAAGAGACAATATCAAATATTAGTTTCAAAAAAATTTACATGGACAAATCCTTATGGTTTTTTTTATATGGAAATGTACACCATATGTTTAAGATTGAGAATCAGAAAAATTGGGGTAGAGTTGAGTATAATCTAATTCTAAAAAGCAAAACTTTCTAGGACAAAGGTAAAAATAATAATTATGTTATACAAATGACCTTCGAAGGAAGAATAAACACAAAGGCATGAGGGGGCATGATGGCTCGCAGTTCTGAAAAATACAGCCTCCTCCAAAATCTATAAAGAAATAAGGGAGGAGGGATGGGTGGTGGGGGAACCAAAGGGTGGGGGAAGAAGATAAGGGAGGTATCCATGGATTCGGGGAGGTAATAGCAAAGAATAGAATTCAAGTTAAGGAGAAGAATTAGAGTAGAAGACTAAGCAAGGATAGAAAAGAAGATATAGGCATAAATACTACACCAAGTATCAGGAGTAGAATTTATTAGGAAAAAAAAGTCTGGCTAGTAATCATTGACTTGAACAAAGTTAAACTAATAAAGACAGAAATATACATTGTATATCAGCCATACTAATATTGTTTTAGATGCATGTTTACATATAAGTAAATGTGTATGTATGTGTATATGTGTCTGAGCATCTATACATAGATATGTATGTACCTCTATGTATGCATGCATATAGATATATATGTGTTTGCAGGTCTGTGGGTGGGTATGGATGTATATGTATGTATGTACATGTGTGTATATATGAATGTATGTATATCTGTCTCTGTGTGTAACTATATCTATTTATCTATGTATATAAAAATATTTCTGTGTTTTACTATAGCCTGCTTGGGGAGAGGGGAAGAGGGAGGAAGTTAAAAGGGGAAAAAAAGAATAAAGTAAAAAAAAAAAAAAAAAGGCATAGCAGAAAATAAAAGAACTACTTACAAGGAAGCAAAGATGGACACTCATGAATATAATTTCTTCTACAATTATATATCCTTTCTTGAAGTGGTAGCTTAGTCTTATATATTTTAAAGCCTCCTTGATGTGCTGCTGGGCACATAACAGTGTTCTGTTCTGTTCTGTTTTATATTGGTTTTTTATTTTCCTTTTCTGTCTTTCTTTTTTCTATTTTTTTTTCTTATTTAACAAAATATATGAATTTTTTAAAAAAGCAATAAGCTTAATCTTGGAGGGATATCTTGTTTCATGGAGTTGAAATCAAGTAGAGCAGCAAATACCACAAAGTATATAAAATAATTGGATGCTTCCAAGGCACATCCAAGATTTATATAAATACTAAATACAATTACAAAATGATCACCATAGAAATAAATCAAGAGTTGGATAATTACAGAGATATTCACTATTCATGGTTAAGTCATGTCAATGTAATTAAAAAAAAAAAAAAAGACAATGCTATAAAAATCAGTTACAGATATTGTGTCATGTCAATCAAATTGCTGAGGGGATATTTAGTAGAAACAGACAAAAGAATAAGTACATACACATAACACACAGAGAGAGAGATAGAAGCTCCGAAACCTTCCCACTAGAGAAGCCTGTGTAAGCTGTGTAAGCTTAGATAAAGAAGCTAGAAACCCACCAGCACTATGATCAAAGAAGCTCCAAGGACACCTGAACTCATCAGCACATAGTATACAGAGACAGGAAGACTAGAACATCCAGATAAATAACACTCCAAGGTAATTAGAAACCTTTATCTTGTCAGGCCATAGACACAGGACACTGTGTCAACACACTGGGATACCAAGAAATCAGAGGTCTGTAGCACTCTAATTAATGATATGTTCCAGAGGACCTAAAGATCAGAATGATCTGACCTAGAATGAACCTTGAAGGCTTAAAATATGCCAGCTCTGGGCTCAGACTCAATAGAGGAGGTAAAAATCAATGATAGGAGCCAAGGAAACCCAAGTCAGGATCAAATAGAGCTTTATTCCCCCACTAAAGAGCTCAATAAAGGGCAAAACCAGGCCTTGACATGAAGTCCCAAAATAGAAACTGAAGCTGGAGAATTAGTAAACAGAAGACACCAAACACTATGAAGGAACATTATAGGTCAAGAGATGTCAAAAAATAAGTAGATTTGAATGACTCCATGAGGCAAATGTTAGCACAAAATCAAAAAGCTGAAAAACAAACAAATAAAAAATTTAATGTCAGATATCTTTAATCAAAAATTATTGAACCTGGGAAAATAGGCCAAGAAGAGAGAATTCAAGAAGTATTAGATTTCCTGAAAATAATGACCTAAAAAGAAAACTGGATACCATATTTCAGGAAATTAATGAAAACTACCTGAATTTGCAAAGTAAAAACAGAAAGAATCCATTAGTCACCTCCTGACAGAAACTTCAGTCAATTAGTCAATAAATATTTACTAGTTAATTGGCAACTGTGTGTTAGAAACTGTGCTAAGCATTGGAAATACCAAAAAAAAAAAAAAAAAGGCAGCTTACAATTTGAAGGAGACAACAAATAAATATACATAAACAAGTCATATACAAGATAAAAAGAAAATAATTGAGGGAAGGCAGTGAAATTAAGACAGGTTAGGAAAGATTTCTTGTAGGAGATGTGATCTTAGTTGGGACTTAAAGGAAACCAGGGAAACAGTAAGACAGAGTATTCCAGGCATGGGGGACAGCTAGAAACAATGCCTGGAGCTGGAAGATAGAGTATCTTCTTCATGGAACAGATAGGAGGCTAGTGTCACTAGAATAGAGTATATAGCTAGATTATGAAAGACTTTGTACACCACACAGAGGATTTTGTGTTTGATTCTGGAGATGATAGGGAGGAATTGAAGTCTATTTAGGAGGTGGAGGGAAAAGTAAATGAAATGATTGGATCTTTACTTTAGAAAAATTACTTTGGTAGTTAAATGGAGAAGACTTGAGGCAAACAGATCCACCAGCAGGCTATTGCAATTGTATAGATATGAAATAATTAGAGCCTAGACTAGAGTGTCAGAGGGAAAAAAGGAACATTACTTAAGAGATATTGTACATCCTAGAGAACAATTTGGAACTATGCCCAAAGGATATGCCCAAACTATGCATACCCTTTGATCTAGCAGATACTGTATGGTTGGGAAACAGCTGCACAAAATCCTTGAAATTTGGGACATTATACCCTTCACCCTGAATACAGAGCCCTACTTTACCAATGAGATAAAAGTCAAGTCTGAAAAAATGAACAGACAACAGAAAAAGATTCTAACCATAAAAAGTTACTATGATGACAAGAAAGATAAAAACACATACTCAGAAGAAAAAGAAGTCAAAGCTCCTGCAGCCAAAATCTCCAAGAAAAAGAAATTAGTCTCAGGCCATGGAAGATATCAGAAAGGATTTCAAAAATCAAGTAAGAGAGATAGAAGAAAAATTAGGAAGAGAACTGAGAATGGTGCTAAAGGAAATACTAAAAGCTAATGAGAAGAATGCTTTAAGAAGCAAAATTAGCCAATGGGAAAGGAGACACAAAAGCTCACTGAGTAAAAGAATTCCTTAAAAAAATAGAATTCAGCAAATGGAAGCTAATGACTTTATAAGAAATCAAAATACAAAAAAAGCAAAACCAAAAGAATTTAAAATAGAAAACAATGTGAAATATCTCATTGGTAAAAAACTGAACTGGAAAACAAATCTAGGAGAAATAATTTCAAATTATTGGTCTACCTGAAAGTCATGATCAAAAAAAGAATCTGGATATAATCTAAGAAATTATCAAAGAAAATTTTATTGATATTCTAGAACCAGAAGATAAAATAGAAATTGAAAGACTCCAATGATCACCTCCTGAATTCACAAATCAAGGATAAAATATTGCAAGCAACAAGAAAGAAACAATTCAAGTATATGGAGCCATATAGTGGCTCTCATAGTGGGATTTTGATTGATATGGAGTGTAGCCATAGTCAGGATAACACAACATTTAGCGGCTTCCACATTAAAGGACTGGAGGGTTTGGAATATGCTATTCCAGAGAGCAATAGAGCCAGGATTACAGTCAAAAATCACCTGCCCAGCAAAACTAAATATAATCTTTCAGAGGAAAAGATGGAAATTCAGAAAATAAAGGATTTTCCAGCATTTGTGATAAAAAGACCAGAGCTGAATAGAAAATTTGATTTCCGGATATAGGATTCAGGAGAAGCATAAGGAAGTAATCAGGAAAAATGAGAGACTTAATAAGACTTATCTGTTTATATTCCTGCATGGAAGCATGACACTTATAACTCATTAGAACTTTCTAATTATTGGCAGTTAGGAAGATTATATACTGATAAAGGGCACAGATTGAGTTGAAAATAATATCTAAAAAAAAAATTAAATTAAAGAGGAATGTGTTCAGAGAAAGGGAAAGTGGGAAATGAAATGACATTATCTGCCATAAAAGAGGCAAGAAAAAGCTTTTACAGTGGAAGGGAAGAGGGAGAAAAAAGAGAGAGGAAACCTTCCTCTCATCAAAATTGGCTCAAAAAGGAAATAACATACTCAATATGGGTAAAGAAATCTATATTACCATGCAGGAAAGTAGGAAAGGAATGGAATAGAGGAATGGGGGAGAGTGATGGAGAAGGAGGCATATAGGGGAGAGAGTAGTATGTAGCAAAACACTTTTGAGGAGAGATAGAATAAAAGGAAGAGAAAATAAAATGAATGGGGGGAAATACAGTTAACAATAGTAATTGTAAAAGTAATTTTGAAGCAAGTTTCTCTGATAGGGCCTCATTTATCAAACATATAAGGAATTGAATTTCTTCTACTCTATGTCATTTTCTTCTGAAAGATGTTTGAGGAAAGGAAAATCCATATTAATGAGTATATTTTCTTCCCTGGTTCTCAATTAGTTTTCATCCCCAGAGTAGTAACTAAGGAGAAATTACAGCTAGGGCATAGTCAGTTGTGAGGTGGATGAGGCACAAACTCACACCCAATATAATCCCATTGTAGGCCCAATCTTGCTAGAAGGTGGCAAGTCAGCTCCCATAGAGTCCAAGCTCAAGTCTTTATTCAGAATTTGAAGGGTAGAGAAGACCCAGGAAAAGAGATCATCAGAGTAACAAATTCATGGGACTGACATTCCTGGAGCATTGGGAAGGAAATTAAAACCCCTAAGAATGTTTGTACTTCAGAGGAAATCTCAATTTTCCCCTGGCCATTTATGTTTCTGCCCATCCTTCTTCCTCCTGATTGCCCAGGTTCCATCTCAAATAGTTGTCTTTGTTTCCCATTTCCATGAGATACCTTAAAGAATTGATTTCTTTGGATTTTTTGTAGTTAACACCTCTGAGTTTTTATAACCAAGGAGAGCTCCCTTCTGCCTGGGCCTCCAGGCCTTTCACACTCATTCTGCTGCTTGTTTTATTTTTCATTCTCAGCTCCCAATGAATCCACAAAAATATTTTCTTTGGCAGCTAATGAGAGAAGAGTAGCCCTGTACATTTCTGCCAGGTTACCTTGAAACCTAATCAGGCTCTGCTTTCAAAAGGCAAAAGGTACCCCCTTCAAAAGGCAAAGACCTTAGGGAAAAGTTAATTTGGGATAGGGGGAAAAGAAAAAAGTGTGGAGTTGTTAAAGTTGTTAAAGATTCTGACTTCACCCAGACTTTAATGTAAGGCTTTTTTGTGGTTGAGGGCATTTATCCCCAACCCACTCCACCACGCTGCACATAATGAATGACATGGGAAATCTGCTTTCATCTATTTAATATCAAATAGATTCTTTAAGGTGAAACAATCATTCACAGGAAAACTGGGCATATTCCCAGTATGCCAGAAAATTAGGCATATGTCTAGAGACATAAACTGCTGCTGTTTTCCCTCACCTTAGAGGCAGCTAAGAGATGCATTAGATTGAGTGCTGGACCTAAACGGGAAGACCTGAGTTCAAATCCAAACTTACCAGCTGTGTTACACTAGACAAGTCACTTAACCTCTTTCTGACTCAGTTACCTCAACTGTAAAATGGGGGTAATAAGAGCATCTACCTCCCAAGATTGTTGACAGGATAAAATAAGATAAATCTATAAAGTGTTTACATAGTAGGCATTTAATAAATGTTTGTTTCCTTCCTTCCCATATTTGGAAAAGTTTGACAAGTTTCAAGGAATAGACAATTTTGGCCACAAAGAAGAGATCAAATGAAAGACAATGCAGAGAAAATTACATACAATGTTTTGCTCAACTGCTTGCCTCCTTTGTTGGGGGATATGCAAAAAGATGATTCTGATGTAAAAAAGAAAAAACATCAGTAAAATTTATCTTTTGAAGAAAATGCAAGTGACTGAGAGAAGGTTCCATTACCTTTTGTACAAAACAATGTCTACTATGTAGGCCGCCAATAGATGACTAAGGTTGAAGAATGGAGAGGAAAAAAAAAAAAAAAGAAGGAGCTTAATGTCAGATTAGCCTCTTTCTTTGAAAAGCCCCAATTTAGCAAACTATTTGTTCTAATCAAAAAACATGGTCATTTGTCTCTTACAAGAAGACTTTTAGTTCCCCGTTTTTCTTCTTCTGGTCATAAGCTCAGTTGTTCCTTTTATTAATGTATTCCAAGTGGAAACATTACTGCAAAGACTCTTTTCTTGGGATGTGATATTTCCCTCCGTTTTCTGACATTTTCTGGATCAAGAACCCAGAACTGGCTCAACAACCCAGAATGACTTCTCTGAGTTTCTCCTTGACTCTGAGTCAGCAATATCCCCCTTTCTCTAGGAGTGAGCTTGCCCAGAGCTCTGGACCCTTTTCACTCATGTTGCTCAAGGCTCAGGATATGGCACTCTGAAAAATCATTTTTTCCCACCCCCCCAACAGTAAAGGCATTTAATTAAGACCCCAAAGCAACATAAATAACACCCATTCTTAAACCCACATACAAAAACAAGTACAACTTCATATAGCTTCCAAATGGTGAATTAGGAACTTCCTGAGTAAAATTTACAAAGGCATGAAGAATATATACTTTAACATATGAGGGGAAATGTTGGCACTGTCCTAATTATTTTTTTTCCCAGTTCTGATCCTCGTGCCTAACCTCTTCCCCTTTCCAATTTGCTTCTACTTCTGCTCTGGATGGAAAAAAAGACTTGTCTGTCCATGACACTTACAACCTCAGCAATCTCTCAGGGCCACAATACCACAAGAAACCAACAGAGGGCCTTGATAGCATAAACAGGGAACAGAGTTCCATTCCACAGCCTGACTTCTTTGAGGCTCATAGAAAATAAGCTGTGGTGTATTTTCAAGGCTGGGTGTGTACAGGAGGAGGGGTTAGAAAGAGGAGTGCCTGAAGGCTGGTTTTGCTCTAAGAGGGGGAAAAAATAGCCTTGTCCTAGGATAAACCCCATTGAGACTGAAAGAGATTTCTTTAAAAAATGGAATATGGCTGGATTTGGGGAGAGGCCCCTGTTACAGATATTCAAGCTGTGGGAGATAATAAGTACTGACAAATAAATTTTCAAAGGGAGACCAACAACCCCTCCTCTTCCCTACCGAAAGTCTGTCTCCCCAGCCCCTCCCATAGTGACTAAAAGTGCAGGAACCTGGACTTGGGAACTATAAACTCCACCAGCCAGCAGCAGACATGTGTTTCCGCTTAGCCTGCTCAGCAGTGAGTCACCACTGACAGCTGCTGGTTTCCTCCATCTCCTCATCATAATCAGATCAACTACTAGAGCCCTGGATCGTTCTGAGATACCTTCCTCTCCCCCCATTTCAGATGGTTGTTCTCCCTGATAAGTATCATCACAGTTTCCCCCCCTCACCGCTGCCCCGTTCACCCCAGTGTGACTCTGGATTCATCCTTTGCAGTGCTCTCTTCTGAACTTGCTCTGGATATCTTTTGTGTGATCCTCTAGGCCCCTGCTACCTATTTCTGGAAGAACCTCCCCACTTGGAACACTGTCATTACACTTAGTTAAGGATAAAGAAATACTACTTTCAAGTCATTTTTTAAAAAATTATTATTACTGTTTCTGAAAGAAAATGGAGAAAGAAAAAGTCTCAAATTTTGCAACATCTCATTGAATGTGGAAAATAGATCCAGGAGAGATAATTTAAACATTAAATAAATTTAAAAATTTTTAAAGTCATGGTCCAAAAAAAAAAAAAGATCCTGAATATCATCTTTCATGAAATTCAAGGAAAATTGTCCTGATATTCTTAGGGTAAAATACAAATTGAAAGAATCCACCAATTACTTCTTGAAAGAGATTCTAAAATGAAAATTCTCAGGAATATTATAGTCAAATTCTGGAACTCACAGGTCAAGAA
This sequence comes from Sminthopsis crassicaudata, assembly GCF_048593235.1. Classification (NCBI taxonomy): domain Eukaryota; kingdom Metazoa; phylum Chordata; class Mammalia; order Dasyuromorphia; family Dasyuridae; genus Sminthopsis; species Sminthopsis crassicaudata. The sequence continues at coordinate 315,023,869 of NC_133620.1, read as the reverse complement.
AAAAAATATTGCAAGCATTTCGTTGGATGGCAATCTCCATACTTCAGGGAACAGGCAAATACTTGTAATTTCAGGGAACTAGGAAGAGTTGTTAAGGACTTAAGCCGCTTCTCTTCCCTGTTTACCCACTATAGAAAAGGGTAAATGTAATTTTCAAGTTTGATGGGACCCAAAGTGTACGCATACAGAAATCCTTTCAACAGTGGTACTTCTATCCTACATCCTTTCAACCCTCATCTTTGAAAAAGTTTAATTATCTTCTGGTAGAGTCAGACCCTACTTATCATCCATTCTGATTAATCTTTTCTCAATTTTTGTTATTGATAGCTCAGCCCCATCTTGAAGGCCACTCTTTTTCTCAAGATGTTCAGGAAACCCTTGCAAAAATATACCCCTATGACCCATATGTGCAAAAATGTTTGTGGCAGCCCTTTTCAAAGTGGCAAGAAACTGGAAACTGAGTGGATGTCCATCAGCTGGGGAATGGCCGAATAAGTTATAGTATATGAATGTTATGGAGTATTATTGTTCTATAAGAAACGATCAGCAGGCTGATTTCAGAGAGACCTGGAGAGATTTACAGGAAGTGATACTGAGTGAAATGAACAGAACCAGGAGATCACTGTACACAACAACATCAATGTTACGCAACGATCAATTCTAATGAAAGTGAGTCTTTCCAACAATGAGGTGACTGATGCCAGTTCGCATGATCTTGTGATGAAGAAAGCCACCTATATCACAGAGAACTGTGAGAACACAGCTAGGAAATGTTAAATGTCTGAGGTTACATTTGAACTCGGGTCCTCCTAACTTCAAGGCTGGTGCTCTATCCACTGCGCCACCTAGCTGCCCTACTCAATTACTTCTAAACAAACCTGGAGGAAATTTTGAAACCAAGTTGACTAGGTCACCAAATACATTTGTGTTTCATAACTTCAACGAGATCAACACAGGATCAAAGCAATCCTTTTACCCCTTTCTAATCCTCTCATTCTCTACAGAGATAAGCCTTTTTTTTTTCTCTTTAAAATTTCACATCTCCTTTATGAGACTTGGGGAAACAATTTGGAAGTAGATTCATTCTAGTGAAATCTATATATTACAACCTCTACTATAAGAATAGTTTAGGAAACTTCTATTTCTCCACCCCTTCAAATTTCCACTGAGTGATAACTGAAAACAATAGCCTATTACAGGAATGTTCCAAACCTGAAGAGAAATGATTATATCAAACAGTTCCTTTTATAATAAGTTGTGTTTTTCAACAATAAAAACTGGACCTGCCCTTCTTAAAAAAAAAAAAAAAAAAAAGAATCCCATATCTACTCCTAACCCTCTGCTTTTTTAGCTAAGGATCTTGTCTTGTTATGTAATTCTGTCTGCTTTCCTTATTTATTAATAATTCCTTTACATCTCCCACCTTTTCCTCCTTTATTCCAGTCTCCAACAATAAGGTAGCACTTCTTGCCAAGGTCAACTCCTTTTGTACCCTTAATCCCAACCCCTCCTATTTTATCTAACAGATTGGCTCCTTAATCCTCCCTACATTTCTTTCTAAACTTCAACCTCTCCCTATTTACTGGTTTTTTTATTATCTTCAAATATGCCAAACCTCCTCTATCCTTAAACAAAAAATCTTTCTTTTTTTTTTTAATTAATCTTTAGCACCTAATACATTTCACAGTAGGTGCATAATAGATGCTTATTAATTGATTTAAGAATGATCTTGGACACATTTTATTAAAAGGCTTCTTTTCCTGCTCTGGTTTCAGTATATAGAGACAGAGGGAAATGATAGCACCTATCCTCCATTCCATTGATTTTTTTCCCCCCATAGATTGTTGTTTATGTCTGAAAGGAGTTCCCTCCTTTCAGAATACAGAATTTCCTCCAAAGCACCTGACAAATAATATTTTTTACATGAAGCCTTTCCTGATTCCCCCATCCAGATGCTGTCCTCCCACTTTCCCTCAAAAAAAAAAAAAAAAATTAAAACAACCCATCCCTTGTACTTTCTTCATACTTATGTGTGGTGTTGTCAAACTCAGAAATGGTCACATGTTGCCTTCTGTTTCTAGCTTGATTGACTTTGCCTGCCCTATGGGTGACAGTTAGTTGACAGGTAATGATGACTAGCCTCTTCTCCACAGGGATTGCTTCATCAAGTTATATCTGCCCAGGCTGAGCTGGGTTCACATTCAAACAATGTAATCTCGGTTAAGAGACTTAAGTTTTTAGTCCCCCAAGAAAATCTCTAAGGCTAAATGTTACAGAGCAGGTATGAACTTCTGTTGGTACAGGAAGTTTTCTTACTGAGAGTTCTCAGTAAGATCCAGACTAAAAACAAACAATTAAATTTTATTTTGTATACAGGGTGTCCCAAAAGTCTTAGTGTGGTTTAAAACTTTAATACCTTGGATTAACAGTGTTTACTGGTATCTGTGTACATTCTGTAACCCCTGATAGAATTAAGCACTTTAAGCCAGAGACTTGTGTTAATTTGCTTTTGTATCCTAGATATTTTGTATCCTAGATATCCTAGATATATCCTAGATGTCTAGAACATAGCAAGAACTCAATTAATGCTTTTTTATTGGTTGATTGATTAGGAACATGGGTCATGCTTGCACCAATATGCCTTCCCCATACTATCCTATATTACATTCCTAGTTTTAGCCCTGTTTAGTGCTTCCAGTTTTAATCTGAGACACAGAGGAAAGAGCACTGAATATGGAGACAGGGGTTTGAATCCCCAATCTATCTATTACATGTATCATCCCAAAACAAGTCACTTCCCCTCTCTATAAAAGGTTAAGATCAGTCTACACTGATGATTCTTAATTTTTGTGTGAATCATGGACCCCTTTGTCACTCTAGTAAAGTCTATATATTGAATTAAAAAGGAAAGCAACTGAAATACAGTTTTTAAAGTTTAAAACTCTGTTCACAAAGCCTTCTTCAAACTCAAGGTTGTACTAGAACCAAGTTGAACAGGCTTAAGAATGCAAATTGTTAAATTTTCAGTGTAAGCATCATATTTTAGAAATGAGCAAATGCTCATTTGTGTTGCTTTATTGTGTTGCTGATTGTCAATTCTTAAGAAAATGGAGCAGAAATTTTTAATAATGCAGATTAAATTTAAAAGGATATCATGTGCCCATGATATACTTCCAGATAATTTATATTAAACATGCACCAACCCACGCCTGCAGGAATCTCTTGCAAGTCATTGGAACCCAGGTTAAGAACTCTTGGCTAGATAATCTAAATCTACTGTCCAAACTGGAGGCAATAAGGGATTCTTCCTCCTATGAGTGAAGATTTCTGGTTTATATCTGTATCTTTTAACCCATTCTCTTTAGTTCAGTGCCTTAGATTTATTTATGCTGCACGAAAGGAAGATTTGGATTGGATTTATAACCATTATAAGTTTGTATTGTAAAGATAAAGGGCTAATAAAACAAAGCTGTCAGTTCCTATGCCGATGATACCTGGAATTACCTGGAATTGGAGCCAAATTGTAAAAGAGGAAATGAAAAGGGAAATGAAGCATACAGTTCAGGAAATGGTAGAATGAGAGAAGAAAAAAAGGAAGGAGGAACAAGGAGAAAAATAGAATTGAGAGAAGGAAAGAGAGAAAGGAAATTCTTAGGCACAGGCATAATCATAGCCTTTAAATGAAACTTACTGCCACACTCAGCATGGGCCACCAGCCAATTCCATGAATGAGCCTTCTTTATGTTTCCATTAAGCAATGACATCATGGCCATGGGCCTATCACTCCCCTAATGGCAAAAAGAGAAGAAGATGTAGGGCAGGAAACCTGAGCTTCTTCAGTCCTGGTTTCCAAGGGAGAGGAACAGGAAACCATGAAAACAGGCAACCTCTAAAAATACCTGCTGAGATTTTGTATTGATGTCCCTCCCTCTCAGGCTGCCACATTGTAAATCTCCCTTACCAGCCCAAGTGAATAGACATCCCTGCCAGAGAGAGTTGCCTAGGGAGTGATACTCAAATCTCATTTTTGATCTTGAGCTCTTACCCTGACCCATTCATGAAAATAAGCACAAACCAGCAGGCCCAGAAGTCTGAAAGGAAGTCAGTCAGCAAGCTTCCCCTCCTCTCCACCCCTACCCCTGCCCCCATAATTTATTTATTTATTTATTTAGATTAAAGCTTTTTATTTACAAAACATTTGCATGGCTAATTTTTTCAACATGACCTTTGTAAAACCTTTTGTTCCAAATTTTCCCCTCTTTCCCCCATCTCCTCCCCTATCTGGCAGGTAGTCCAGAACATGTTACATATGTTAAAATACATGTCAAATCCAATATATTCATACATATTTATACAGTTATCTTGCTACACAAGAAAAATCAGATCAAGAAGGAAGAAAAAAGAAAAACTGAGAAAGAAAACAAAATGCAAGAAAATAACAACAGAGAGAGTGAAAATGCTTATATTGTAGTCCACACTCAGTTCTCACAGTTTTCTCTCTGGGTGTAGATGGCTCTCTCATCACTGAACAATTGGAACTGGTTTGAATCATCTCATTGTTGAGGAGAGCCAGGCCCATCAGAATTGATTGTCATATAGTCTTCTTGTCCTGGTTCTGCTCATTTTACTTAGCATCAGTTTATGTAAGTCTCTCCAAGCCTCTCTGAAATCATCCTGCTGATCATTTCTTACAGAACAATAAAATTCCATAACATTCTTACACCATAACTTACTCAGCCATTCTCCAATTGTTTCTAATTTCTTACCACTAAAAAGAGGGTTGCCACAAACATTTTTCAGGCAGCAAACTTAAAGGAAATTCTTCTACTTCTTGGTTTGATTTTCAAGGTAATTTGAGTGTCAGGAAATTACTGGACATGAGCAGTAATGATGAGGTTTGTACCCCCTCGATTCCCAGTGGTGATGAGGTTAGTAGCAATAAGAGAGTTGTTAAAATCCCCTTTTGTTCAGCCTGTAGGTTCAAAATGAAAGAATTCACTTATCCCAAAATATTAATGGCAAAAATGAAAGTTTATTGTTGGATATAAACCAGTTTGATAAGAGACTGACTTTTTTAGTGTAAAAATTATTTTAGGGAAGTGGAGTCTGGCACTAAGAAGAGAATAACTTCTCAGAGGGCTGGGTCCTAGCAAACTGCTTGGGCCTCTGCAAGGTAAATGGAGGCTGGCACTGAGAAGAGAATGCCTTCTTAATGGGCAGGGTCCTTGCAGGCAGCTATGCCAAGGAAAGGGAAAGAGATTCCTTGGTCTGGCATGTTCCTGCTTTGGGCATCTGCAAGGAGGGAGTCCAGAAACTGCCCTTTAAAAGGAGTCTTGAGGCTTCAGGACGCTAAGGTTCCCAGGCTTGGATGTTTATCAGCATCCAGCCCGATCTCCTATTAGAATTAACAACACTTCAAACACTTCAAAACTAACCTATTGTCCATTACTTCATGTGTCAGGGAATCCAGTGATTCCTGCAAGTTTTGAAGTCCTGGAACAATTTCATCATGTGTCAGGGAATCTAATGACTCCTGCTGGTTTTAAAGTCCTGCAACAGTGTCATTATATGTCATGCTCTTTCAATGACAGATACTTCTTAGGTCTTCTCCTTTGTTTTGAGCTTTTTTCTCTTTTTCTATCTCTCTCCAATGGACAAGTTCAATACAGCTTGTTGGCAGCCATCTGACTCCTTCTCCATATGTAGAGATATAAGCAAACCCTCTCCCCCAAGCAGTTAACCTATCTGGTCCCTTCCATTCACTGCTTTCTGGATCTCTCCACATCACCTCGTGATTATCTAAAGACAGTGAAGCTGCTTTCACTGGACACTGCCCTTCCATTGGGTTATAAAACCTGTCTGCCAGAGCCAGTGCATCTTTATCAAAAATCAAAAAATTAATGGCATAAAGGAATAAGTTTAAAAGTTCTCTATGGTTACTGTGGTTCCCATCTCTTTTGTTTTTGCAGAAGCACCTGACCATCCTATACTCACTATCTATGTAAATGGTACACCATTGGAAGGGTTGGTAGACACAGGTGCTGATCATATAGTCATTAGAGGTATCAGTTGGCCCAGTTATTGGCAAAGATTAAAGCAGACACCTATATGTCTGGCATAGGAGGATCAATAGCAGCTGAAGTTAGTGCTACCCCTATGAGATGGACGTTTGAAGATGAAACAGGAATTTTTATTCCTTTTGTAATTGAAAAAATCCCCATCAATCCATGGGGAAGAGACATCTTACAACAGTTAGGATTACAATTGAGTACTTGGGTTTTTAAGGCAAGGCTGCTCTTGAAGGCCTTCCTGCACTCTCATATGTTCCTATTCAATGGAAAACTGATATACCAGTGTGGGTGGAACCAGTGTGGCCCTTAACAAGTGAAAAAATTCAGGCTTTATTAGATATATATGATGACCGTGTTAGCACCCTGGATACCTTAGAATCAGCCTGAATGAGGATAAGTAAAATCTTTCTTCTTGGTCTTTAGCAATAGAAGTCAAGGGGATGGACATAGGATCTCCACAACCTCACCTCTTCCTCTCCCACCCAGAAGTGACCCTGGCTAGTCTCACTTCACCACCTAGTCCCTCCCACAATTCTCTGTATACACCAAATGATTGGGCCAGCACAGGATACTGGGAAGGGCCATTTTTCAAGCATATTCTTATAGAGTATTGTTTAATAGGTAATTAGCCTCAAGTGCTCGATTGTCCGACCTCAGTGCATTAACTCAAGAGTTTCAGACCTTTACATCTCCCGCTTTCTTTTGTTTTAGAACACAGGTGGTCATGCCATCCCTGACTTCTCAGAGAGGTAAGAATCCCAAAAAGGAGGTGATCAGGCCCTCCCTGACATGAAAAGCACCAAAAGGAAGTGGGAATTGCTAGCAGGTTTCTGGACTGAAGGGTCTTATTAGAAACAGATATGCACAAACCCATCAGCATGGGAAGTATTACACAAGCACATAGCAATAATCCACAGGCTATTTAGTGATGACTCCCCACACCCAGGGTAGGCTCAATGTGGCGTAACAAACATGAATTGTACATGCAAATAGTGATATAACAAACAATATAAATCAACATGGTGGTGTAAAAGATTTCCAGAAGTCCTAGAAGGAGGGTATATAAACAACAGTCACACATATGCCTTCTTCAGCAGCCAAGAGATAGTCCAAAACCAATCTATTGTCCATTGCTTCACGTGTCAGGGAATCCAATGATCCCCAAAAGTTTTTGAAGTCCTGCAACAGTTTTATCATTTCTCAGAAAATCCAATGATTCCTGAGGGTTTTCAAGTCCTACAACAGTCTTATCATGTCTCAGAGAATCCAATGATTCCTGAGGGTTTTTAAGTCCAACAATTTTTGATGTCCATGAGTCAGACGCCATAACTGCCAGGCTCTTTCAGTGGTGGGCACAGTCAGCAACAGAACCACCCAATGTTTCTTGGGTCTTCTCCTTTGTTTCAAGTGTCTGCTCTGTCTCTCTCCACTGGACAAGGCAAATACGGCTTGTTAATACCCATCTGATTCCTTCTCCATCTGTAGAGATACAAGCAAACCCTCTCCCCAAGGCAGTTAACCTATCTGGTCCCTTCCATTAACCACTTTCTGGGTCTCTCCACATGACTTGACGGTTATCTAAAGACAGTGGAGCTGCTCGCACTGGATACTGCCCTTCCAATGGGTAATAAAGCCTGTCTGCCAGAGCCAGTGCATCTTTGTCAAAGATTAAGAAGTTTATAGTATAAAGGGCTAGATTTAGAAATTATCTAGGGTTACCTGTGGCTCCCCCTTTCTTTTGTTTTTGGAGGAGTGTCTTAATGTCTCTGTTTCTCCTCTCTACTACTGCCTGTCCTTGAGGATTAAAAGGTATGACAGTGGTATGTAAAATCTGATATGTGCACAAAAGTGTGCAAAATGTTCAAAAGTATATGCAGGTCCATTGTCTGTTTTTATTACTTGTGGCACACCCATGATTGCAAATGCTTGGATAAGGAATTCAGTGACCACTCGGGCTGTCTCTTTTGCTGCTGGTATTACAAAAGTGAATCCTGAAAAGGTATCTGCCACAACATGGGAAAAAGACAGACGACCAAAAGATTTATAATAAGTCACAGCTATTTGCCAAATTTCACTGGGTCTCAAAACCACAAGGGTGCTTCCCTGGAGGGAATGTAAGAGCTTGGAAAGGAAAGCAAGCTGTACAGGCTTTCCTATGCTCCTAGCTTCCTCTCTTGTTATTCCAAATTGTAAACATAAAGCTTGGGCAGCCTGATGATATTTAAAATGAGGTTCTTGGGCTTCTTGAAATAAAGGAATATTGGCCAACATGGTTAGAAGGATATCTGCTTGAAGGTGGTCTAGATGTACCTGATCTAAAGCTATATTATATAGCAGCAGTCACCAAAACCATTTGGTATTGGCTAAGAAATAGACCAGTCGATCAGTGGAACAGATTAGGTACAAAGGACAAAAAAAGGATACAACTATAGCAATCTGGTGTTTGATAAGCCCAAAGATACCAACATTTGGGATAAGAATTCATTATTTGAAAAAAACTGTTGGGAAAACTAGAAATTAGTATGCCAGAAATTAGATATGGATCCACTTAACACCATATACCAAGATAAGATCAAAATGGGTCCATGATTTAGGCATAAAGAAGGAGATCAAAAATAGATTAGAGGAACAGAGTATAGTCTACCTTTCAGACCTGTGGAGGAGGAAGGAATTTATGACCAGAGGAGAACTAGAGATCATTATTGATCACAAAATAGAAGATTTTGATTACATCAAACTAAAAAGTTTCTGTACAAACAATACTAATACAAACAAGATTAGAAGGGAAGTAACAAATTGGGAAAATATTTTTACAGTTAAAGGTTCTGATAAAGGTCTCATTTCCAAAATATATAGAGAACTGACCCTAATTTATAAGAAATCAAACCATTCTCCAATTGATAAATGGTCAAAGGATATGAACAGACAATTCTTAGATGATGAAATTGAAACTATATCGACTCATATGAAAGAGTGTTCCAAATCACTACTGATCAGAGAAATGCAAATTAAGACAACTTTGAGATACTACTACACACCTGTCAGATTGGCTAAGATGACAGGAACAAATAATGATGAATGTTGAAGGGGATGTGGGAAAACTGGGACAGTAATACATTGTTGGTGGAGTTGTAAAAGAATCCAGCCATTCTGGAGAGCAATTTGAAACTATGCCCAAAAAGTTATCAAACTGTGCATACCCTTTGATCCAGCAGTGCTACTACTGGGCTTATATCTCAAAGAAATACTAGAGAGAGGAAAGGGACCTGTATGTGCCAAAATGTTTGTGGCAGCTCTTTTTGTAATGGCTAGAAAATGGAAGATGAATGGATGTCCATCAATTGGAGAATTGTTGGGTAAATTATGGTACATGAAGGTTATGGAATACTATTGCTCTGTAAGAAATGACCAGCAGGAGGAATACAGAGAGGCTTGGAGAGACTTACATGAACTGATGCTAAGTGAAATGAATAGAACCAAAAGATCTCTGTACACTTCAATGATGTATGAAGATGTAGTCTGATGGAAGTGGATATCTTCAACATAAAGAAGATCCAACTCACTTCCAGTTGATCAATGATGGACCGAAACAACTACACCCAGAGAAGGAACACTGGGAATTGAATGTAAACTGTTAGCACTACTGTCTATGTACCCAGATTACTTATACCTTCGGAATCCAATACTTAAGGTGCAACAAGAAAATTGGATTTACACACATATATTGTATCTAGGTTATACTGTAACACATGTAAAATGTATGGGATTGCCTGTCATCTAGGGGAGGGAGAGAAAATTTGGAAAAATGAATATAAGGGATAATGTTATAAAAAAATTACTCATGCATATATACTGTCAAAAAATTATAATTATAAAATTAATAAAAAAAATTATAAAATAAAAAATAAAAATTAGAATGCAAAACTGTCACACCTTAAAAATTTGTATAATTATAAAAATTAATTTAAAAAAGAAGGATATCTGCTTTTGAATTACCATTAAAAATAGAACCTGGAACTGGACATGCAAGATATAAATCTTACCTGGATGCTTTCTCATTTGCTCTTGAAGTTCCTTAAAGAGCTGCTATATATTAGAGGCTACAAATTTTATTTGGGCTGTGGCAATTCTTGGTACCATAGTTACTGAATAGGCCGAATCAGATATTACATTTATATCTCTGAGTGGACTGAAAAAGAGTTGTGACTCCTTTCTTTATAGTTAAGTCATAAGAGTATACAGCGCAAATATTACTGATGCTGAGTGAAACGAGCAGAACCAGAAGATCACTGTATACTTCAACAACAATACTGTATGAGGATGTATTCTGATGGAAGTGGAAATCTTCAACATAAAGGATCCAACTCACTTCCAGTTTCAATGATGGACAGAAATAACTTACCCAGAGAAGGAACACTGGGAAGCGAATGTAAATTGTTAGCACTGATATCTGTCTGCCCAGGTTGCATGTACCTTCGGATTCTAATGTTTATTGTGCAACAAGAAAATGATATTCACACACATGTATTGTACTTAGACTATATTGTAACACATATAAAATGTATGGTATTGCCTGTCGTCGGGGGGAGGGAATAGAGGGAGGGGGGGCAATTTGGAAAAATGAATACAAGGGATAATATTATAAAATATATATATAATAAAAAAAAAAAAAAAGGAAAAAAAAAAAAAAAAAAAAAAAAAAAAAAAAAAAAAAAAAAAAAAGAAACCTTTTCTTCAAGAATCCATTGCCAATTATGTAATAGTCTGGTTACCTTTAATGGAGACCTGTGTGTAAAATTTGGAGCCATGGGTAAAAAAATTTGGTACTCTGGGATGGTTTCACAGCACACATTAACTTGTGCATTAGTATAAAAGGTGTATATCTTGTCAGGTCTTATCCCAGATAATTGTACTGCTCACTTAAAGGTCTTTATTTTATTTTATTTTATTTTATTTTTTTCTCCTGAGGCTGGGGTTAAGTGGCTTGCCCAGGGTCACACAGCTAGGAAGTGTTAAGTGTCTGAGACCAGATTTGAACTCGGGTCCTCCTGAATTCAAGGCTGGTGCTCTATCCACTGATGCCACCTAGCTGCCCCCACTTAATGGTCTTTAATAAAATTCTAGCCACAAGCACTGGGTAAGGAGTAAGGCTTTGTTCTGGTTGTTCTGAGAGGTTCACGCTTTCTATCATGCTGTCTTCTTGATGAAGGACTGCTGTGGGTGTCTCTTGTGTAGCAAAAATTGATATTTCCAAGGGTTTTTGAGTGACTCTTTCAACCACATTGGATAAAGCCAGTTCAGTTTCTCTCAAAGCCTCTTGAGCTGATTTTGTAAACTGGCGTGATGAGTTTAAAGCACTGTCTCCTCTTAGAATGTCATATAATGGTTGCAATTGATAGGTAGTCAAGCCTAACACTTGTAATGTTCTCTTCTCTAATATATAATCATTCTCTGGGAATAGAGTTCTTGGAGAGCTTCTGGGAGCAGCCTTAGTTTCACTTCAGTTTAATAACCCCAAATGCAGCCAGGAGTTAAAGTCCAAATTCTTTATTTTCTCTTTCCAAGTCTTGTCTTCATCCTTGGGCCTGATTAGCTTTCTTGGAGGCCTATCTCTCTCCTTGGTTCCCCCGAGAACTCTTATCACTAGTCCTTTGTCTCTGCCAGATTTAGCCTCTCGTCTTCCCAAGGTCTCCATCCAGCACAAAGGTGGAAGTGGGAATGAATCTTGACTCTGAATCTCCCAAAGTCCTCTCGAAGTCCTCTCCTGAAGTTCCCTGAAGTTCTCCCGAAGTTCTGAGAGCTTCTTGCTTATATGTTACACACTGAATATACACCAATCATATCAAGAGGAAACCATTATTTGTTGTAGGATTAAATCAATGCAAAATTAGATTTAACCAGTGTCTCCTCAATTCCACTCAGTACCTTGTTTCAAGTTCCATAACATCACCTTGTAGGGTCATATCAATCATACTGAACCATGCTAAATTAGATAATTATTGTCTCTATTCATTCCAGTGACTTAGCACCTTGTAAGAATCCTAACATTTCCCCCTTTCTTTTGTTTTAGAACATAGGGTGGTCATGACCTCCCTGACTTCTCAAGGAGGTGAGAACCCCCAAAAAAGGTGATCATACTTTCCCTGACTGCTCAAAAAAGAAGTAAAAACTTCATAAAAAGGAGGTGGTCACACCCTCCCTGACTTCTCAAGGAGATGAAAACATCAAAGGAAATGGGAAATCAAATCAGAATAGTGGGTTTCTGAAGGGGCTCATTTGAAACAGGTATACATAAATCCATCAAAATGCGAGGTATTACACATAATTACATAAATTACATAAGCGTATAGTAACATAACATATGAGGAATTATATATCTCCATAAGGCCTAGAAATAGTCCAAAAGGAGTCCATTGTCCATTAGTTCATGTGCCAGGAATCCAATAATTCCTGCAAGTTTTGAAGTCCTGCAATAGTCTCATCCAACAATTTTTTATCTCAAGGAATCCAACAATCCCTACTGGTTTTCAAGTCCTGCAACCGTCTCATCTTGTGTTAGGAAATCCAATGATTCCTGATGGTTTTCAAGTCCTACAACAGTCTTATCTTGTGTTAGGGAATCCAATGACTCCTGCCAGTTTTCAAGTCCTGCAACAATCTTTATCATCAGCCATGCTCTTTCAGTGTCAGATGTTTCTTAGATATTCTCTTTTGTTTTGAGGTTTTTCTCCTTTTCTGTCTCTCTCCAGGTGCTCATTGCCACCCATCTGTTTCCTTTTGTCTGTAAAAATACAAGCAAATCCTCTCTCCCAGGCAGTGAATCTATTTAATTCCCTTCTATTTAATTCACTTTCTAAATCTCTCCTCATCATCTGGCAATTACATTGGAGCTGTTTGCACTGGACACTGACTTGTTGGTTTAAAAAACCTGTATTCTCCCCAATTGCAATCAATTTCTGCTATCTGATTGCTTTTTGGCTGACTGATCAAGTAATCCCTTTCTGCCATGTGATTGTTTTTCTGCTTGTTGATCACATCAGAGTCCTGACCTTCTAAAGGTTCTCTGGGTGTAACCTCAGCTGCCATCATACCCCACCCATCTTTTGATTGATATCCTGGAACTGGGCTCCACCTCTCATTTCCCTGGGTCAATCTACATTCTGAGGCCCAGTGGAAGCCCTTGTGGACATGGGGTTTTAGGTCTTCTCTCAGCCTGTCCTCTCACTCTATCTTCATATGTACACTGAGCTCTTAGATGTCCAACTTTTCCACATGGAAAACATCGATGATTTTCTCTAGAAGTCCCTTGTCAAGAGGGATCCTGTCTTTCCATGTTCATCATTGCCTGGGTATAATAAGCATTTGTGCCCACTGTAGCACAGCATCTTATGATCTCCTCTAAAGGAGCATCTTTGTGTAGTTCCCATATAATTCTTCTGCAAACCCAGATGTCTGGTCATTATTTCTGTAGCTGCATTCTCTCCAATAGTTCTTGTGACAGCTGTTTGCAAACATCCCACAAAATCTGTAAAAGATTCATTGGACCTTGCTCTATTTTTGTGAAGGCTTCCCCTCAATCTTTTTGTTCAGGGAGGGAACCCCGAGCTTTTGTTGCAGCTATTGCAATCTGCTCATAAACTATTGTGGGGTAATTAATCTGTTCTGAATTTTCTCCATACTGACCTTCACCTGCTGGTTGGTGAAAGGTGATTTATGTGTTAATTCCTGTTTGCCTATTGCATCTGACTTTAATCCTACATAATTCATTATACTCCAAAAGCCACAAGTTTTGTCCAGGTTCTAAACATGTCCTTGCTATGGATTTCCCATCATTAGGGGTTAGCATTTTATAAGACAAATTATCTAGTAATATCTTAACATAAGGTGATGTAGCCCCATAAAGAGTGCAACCTTTTTTCAAATCCTTAATTTTATCCAAGTCAAAAGGAGTGTATCTTCTCCTTTTTGACCTGAAGTGGCAAACTCTTCCATCACAGGGTATGCATCTATAAAATCAGATATATCCTCTCCTTCATTTTCTGCCTTAACCAATGCTTTTTCTAATCTTGTCATAAGCTGTTTAATAGGTGGTTCTGTTTGTTATTACTCCTCCTTCATCCTCCACCCATAAAGGGTTAATTGAGGGAGGTAAGTCAGGGGATTGGAAATCATCTAATTTCTCCTTCTATGACTTCATCATAAGAATTCATCTGATTCTTCATCCTTTTCACCTAGTTTAGTTTAGTTTAGTTCTCTGGTGACCAGAAAATTAGGTGAGTATTTTAATAGACAAATGGAATTTTGTTAAGGGCTAAACTATTAACTTTTTATAGCAGAAATGGGGCAGATGTTAGGAAAAGATTATCCCCTGTCCCTGTCCCCATCTTAACCCCCACCCCAAAAGGGTACTAGAAAGCATGCTTAAATTAACTGAGGGAAAAGGTTTAATTATAACCTGGGAACAGATTGCTAGACTCTTGGGTACATTAGGACGCATGTCCCCTTGGTTCTTAGAGGAAGAAGAAATAAGTGTAGATAATTGGAAACTTGTGGAACAACAACTTTGCAAATACTACAACAATAGAGGTCCTCATTCAATTTCCACAGAAGCATTTTATATATACAACATAATTCAATTGGCCTTAAACAGTCTTGCAAGTTGTTGAAAAAGGAAAAGTTTTAGAAATGGCCAGATGAAGAAGTGTGAGGAAAAAAAGGAAGACAAGGAACAGTCTTAAGATCATATTGCTAGAGCACATGGGAACTTAAATGAGTTTCAAGGGTTTGGTGATTCTGGCTCTCTTGAGGAAGCTTCAACCCTGCCTAGGGAGCAGATTATTTACATGCTCCCATCAAGTCCACCTTCTGGGATGGAGGGAGGAGAAGTAGTGGGAGGGGTAGTGATATCACCAGCACTGCCCCCCCCCAACAATCACCCCCGCCTATGACTAGATTGCAAAAGGCACTACTTAAAGCCACAGAAGAAGGAAAAGAAATATGTGATCTGAGGTTCCAAATTTACCCCGTGATTCAACAGTTTAACTCTTCAGGTCAAGAGAGTAGAAGATACACTCCTTTTGATATACAAAGCCTCAAAGTCCTGAAACAGGCTTGCTCTCTTTATGGGGCTACATCAGCTTATGTTAAGATGTTATTACAGAATTTGATGTATAAAGTCTTGACCCCTAGTGACTGGAAATCTATACCAAGGGTATGCTTAGAACCTGGACAAAACTTCTTGTGGCTTTCTGAATATAGTGAGCTCTGTAGGATACAAGCTTAACAAAATAGTCAAATTGGAGTTAATATTTCAATCACCTGTGACCAACTAACATATGTAGGTTCTTATACAGAAATTTAAGTACAGATTAATTATTCCATAGCATCATATGAGCAAATTGCTGCTGCTGCTATCAAAGCATGGGCTTCTTTCCCCAATAAAAATGACAAGGGTGAGACCTTCACAAAAATTGTACAAGGATCAAATGAACCCTTTGCTGATTTTGTGGGATGTTTGCAGATATCATACATACTAATGGTGAAAATACAGTAACAGACATTTTGATAAGGCAACTTGCTAAAGAAAATGCTAATAAGGCTTGCAGAAGACTACACAAGGATGCACTTTTAAAGGAGATCATAAGACGCTGTGCCACAGTGGGCACCAAATGCCTTTTATAGCCAGGCTATGATGCAGACTTCCCAAGATCCCAACATGGAAAGACAGGGTCTCTTTTGGCAAGGGACTTCCAGAGAGACTCGTCAATGTTTTCAATGTGGTAAAGTAGGGCATCTGAAAGCTCAATGCTGGCATAGAGACAGAGTGAGAAAACAGGGTGGGAGAAAAAGACCCAATAATCCATGTCCAAAATGCAACAGAGGCTCCATTGGGCATCAGAGTATAGACTGATTCGGAGAAACGGGATGAGGGGCCCAGCTCCAGGGCCCCAGGCAAAAAACACTTGGGGCATGATGGCAGCCGATGCCACAGCCAGGAAGCCATCTGATGGGAGAAAAAGGATTACACAACCAAGCAGCCAGTAAGCAACATGTTAGGAGAAAGGGATTACAATTGGGGAAGATAGAGTTGTATGCAGCTGGGACAATTGAGATACCCTCTGGAGAGGTGAAATCTATTCCTCTCCAGCCTATGGATCCCTTGGCTCCAAACACAGTAGGCTTGACCATTTCACCTCCTGAGAGTACTTACAAAACAGTGTCCATCCATATGCTGATGAGGGAAACTGAGGAATGTATAGATAATATCCCAGTCACTAATACAAATAAATGTGTTACTTATCAACCAGGAGAAGTAGTGGCATCAGGTTTATTGATACAAACTCCTACTAAGCAACCTGGTTATAGTCACCCACATTCTGACTCCAAGCAGCAAAACCCAGGAATATACTAGGGACAGCAGCTGTGACAGCTGACTGACCTATGCTCACCATCTATGTAAATGGAATACCATTAGAAGGATTGGTAGACACTGGTGCAGATCACACAGTCATTAGAGATGCCAACTGGCCCAGTCACTGACCAAAGACAAAGGCAGATACTTACATGTCTGCTATAGGAGGATCAATAGCAGCTGAATTTAGTGCTGCCCCTTTGAGATGGACATTTGAAGACAAAACAGGAGTTTTTCCTCCTTTTATAGTTGAAAAAAATCCCCATCAATCTGTGGGGAAGAGACATTTTACAATTAGGGTTAAAAATGAGTACTTTGGTTTTTTAGGCAGGGCTGCTGTTGAAGGCCTGCCATCACTTTCATTTTCTAATGGAAAATTGATACACCAGTGTGGATAGAACAGTGGCCCTTAGGTAGACCTTATTAGATATAGTATTATAGTATTAGATATAGTACAGGAGCAACTTGACCAAGGACATTTACAAACTTCTCTAAGTCCTTGGAATTCCCCAGTATTTGTTGTAAAAAAGAAAGCTGGAAAATGGTTTAAGAAAGATAAATGAATAGATGGAAACTATGGGAACTCTTCAACCTGGACTTCCATCTCCTACTCAATTGCCTAGAGAATGGCCTCTTTGGGTTATAGACATTAAGGATTATTTCTATTCTATCTCTCTAGATAAGGAGGAGATGAAAAGATTTGCCTTTCAATTGCAACCATTATATGAATTTTAAGGGGAGACTGCTTTAAACTCATCACGCCAGTTTACAAAAGAAGCTCAAGAGGCTTTGAGAGAAGTTGAATTGGCTTTATCCAATGTGGTTGAAAGAGTCACTCAAAAACCCTTGGAAATATCAGTTTTTGCAACTCAAGAGACACCCACAGCAGTCCTTCATCAGGGAAACAGCATGATAGGGTGGGTGAACCCCCCAGCACAACCAGAACAAAGCCTTACTCCCTACCCAGTGCTTGTGGCTACAATTTTATTAAAGGCCATTAAACGAGCAGTACAATTATCTGGGATAAGACCTGACAAGATATACACCTTTTATACTAATGCACAAGTGTGCTGTGAAACCATCCCAGAATGACAAATTTTATTAGCCATGGCTCCAAATTTTACACGCAGGTCTCCATTAAAGATAACCAGACTGTTACATAATTGGTAATGGATTCTTGAAGAAAAGGTTTCTAAAGTTCCTCTTAAAGAACCAACTATCTTTACAGATTCATCCAAACATAATATTTGCGCTGTATACTCTCATGACTTAACTATAAAGAGAGGAGTCAGAACTCCTTTTCAGTCCACTCAGCAGAATGAGTATGCAATCATTCTAGCTC
Source organism: Sminthopsis crassicaudata (assembly GCF_048593235.1). NCBI lineage: Eukaryota > Metazoa > Chordata > Mammalia > Dasyuromorphia > Dasyuridae > Sminthopsis > Sminthopsis crassicaudata. Next base: position 315,006,045 of record NC_133620.1, on the reverse strand, counting down.
TTATTTATTGTCTGGTAGACATAAATATAATATCTGATTCAGCCTATTCAGTAGGTGTGGTACAAAGAATTGCCATAGACCAAATAAAATTTGTAACCTCCAATATATAGCAGCTCTTTAAGGAACTTCAAGAGCAAGTGAGAAAGCATCCAGGTAAGATTTATATCTTGCATGTCCACTCTCATAGTGGACTTACAGGTCCTATTTTTGATGGTAATTCAAAAGCAGATATCCTTCTAACCATGTTGGCCAATACTCCTTTATTTCAAGAAGCCCAAAAATCTCATCCTAAATATAAAAGGTGTATATCTTGTCAGGTCTTATCCCAGATAATTGTACTGCTCGTTTAATGGCCTTTAATAAAATTTAATAATTTAAGGAATCATTGGAATCCTTGAGACATGAAAAGATTGTTGTAGGATTTCAAAACCCTCAGGAATCATTGGATTCTCTGAGACAAGATAAGACTGTGGTAGGGCTTAAAAACCTTCAGGAATCATTGGATTCTCTGGGACATGATAAGACTGTTGTAGGACTTGATAACCCTCAGGAATCATTGGATTCTCTGAGACATGATAAGACTGTTATAGGACTTGAGAAGCCTTAGGAATCATTGGATTCTCTGAGACATCACAAGACTGTTGTAGGACTTGAAAACCTTCAGGAATCATTGGATTCTTTGGGACATCATAAGACTGTTGTAGGACTTGAAAATCCTCAGGAATCATTGAATTCTCTGAGATATAAGACTGTTGCAGGACTTCAAAAACTTTTGGGGATCATTGGATTCCCTGACATATGAAGCAATGGACAATAGATTGGTTTTGGACTATCTCTTGGCTGCTGAAGAAGGCATATGTGTGACTGTTGTTTACATACCCTCCTTCTAGGACTTCTGGAAATCTTTTACAACACCATATTGATTTATATTTTTTGTTATATCACTATTTGCATGTACAATTCATGTTTGTTACACCACATTGAGCCTGCCCTGGGTGTGGGGAGAGTCATCACTAATAGCCTGTGGATTATTGCTATGTGCTTGTGTAATACCTCCCATGCTGATGGGTTTGTGCACACCTGTCTCTAATAAGACCCTTCAGCCCAGAAACCTGCTAGTAGTCCCCACTTCCCTTTGGTGCTTTTCATCTCCCTTCCTGAGAAGTCAGAGAGAGTATGATCACCTCTTTTTCAGTGTTTTCACCTCCATTCCTGAGAAGTCAGGGAGGGTATGATCACCTCCTTTTTGGGGTTCTCACCTCCCTGAGAAGTCAGGGATGGCGTGACCACCTGTGTTCTAAAACAAAAGAAAGAGGGAGATGTAAAGGGCTAGAACTGAGCAGATGCACTTAATGTAAGGTAACCTAGCACATAAGGCAGTGGCGAGAGAAAAAGGAGGTGTGGAGATTCCTATATCTAATACCCTGATGGCGACCCCAAAAGACCAAGAATAAAGACTTTTGCTTATCCTGACTTTGGCTGATTCTAAGATATCCAGGGTACTAACGTTGGGCCCAACATTTCCTGGTTGATAAGTCACACATTATCTACCTGTATACTAGTGACTGGGATATTATGTACACATTCTCCAGTTTCCCACATCAGTGTATGGACAGACACTGTTTCGTAAGTATACTCAGGAGGTAAAATGGTCAAGTCTACTGTGCTGGAGGCAAAGGATCTATAGGCCGGACAGGGACACATTTCACCTCCAGGGGATAGCTGAGTAGTCCCAGCTGCATACAACTCTATTCTCCCCAACTGTAGTCCCTTTCTCCCATCAGGTTGCTTCCTGGCTGATTGGTCATGTCTGGGTACTGAACTTCTAGGCACTCTCTGGATATAGCATTGGTTTCCATCATGCCCCACATATTTTTTGCCTTGAGCCCCTCATCCCATTTCCCTGAATCAGTCTACATTCTGATGCCCAATGGAAGCCTCTATTGCATTTTTGACATGGGGAATTAGGTCTTGTTCTCCCACCCTGTCTTCCCATGTTTGGATCTTGGAAAGTCTACATCATAACCTGGCTATAAAAAGCATTTGTGCCCACTATGACACAGCGTCTTATGATCTTCTCTAAAGGTGCATCCTTGCATAGTCCTAGTATAATTCTTCTACAAACTTCATTAGCATTTTCTTTAGCAAGTTGCCTTATCATAATTTCTGTTACTGCATTTTCACCATTAGTTCATATGACAGCTGTCTGCAAACATCCCACAAAATATGCAAAGGGTTCATTTGGCCCTTGTGCAATTTTTGTGAAGGCCTCACCCTTGTTATTTTTACCAGGGAGAAAAGCCCATGCTTTGACAGCAGCACCAATTTGCTCATATGCTGCTATGGGGTAATGAATATGAACTGAAATGTCTGCATAAGAACCTACACCTGTTAGTTGGTCATAGGTGATTGAAGTATTATTGGGCTTGTATCTTACAGAGCTCACTAGATTCAGAAAGCCACAACAAGTTTTGCCCATGTTCTAACCATGTCCTTGCTATAGATTTCCAGTCCCTAGGGATTAAGACTTTATACGTCAAATTCTGTAATAACATCTTCACATAAGCTGATGTAGCCCTATAAAGAGAGCAAGCCTTTTTAGGTCTTTGAGGATTTCTAGTGTATCTTCTACTCTCTTGACCTGAAAAGTTAAACCATTGAATCACAGGATACATTCCTATTTTCAAATCATTGAAATCCTGGCCTTCTCCAGTGGCTTTAAGTAGTACCTTTTGCAATCTAGTCATAGGAGGGGGGTGATTGCTGGGGGAGAGGTACTGGGGATATGACCACCCCTCCCACTCCATCCAGGAAGGTGGAGTTGATGGGGGCATGTCAAGAACCAGTTTCACTTTAGGCAGGGTTGAAGCTGCCTGGTCTGAGTGAGAATCACCACACCCTTCATCACACTCTTCATCCTCACTAAACTCCACATACTCTCTAGTGATATATCACACTTCCTCATCTGGCTATTCTTAAAACTTTTCTTTTTTCTATAACTTGCAGGATTCTTTCAGGCCAATTGTATTATGTTATATATATAGAATGTTTCCCTGGAAATTGAATGAGGACCTTTATCACTGTGGTATTCACAAAGTTGTTGTCCTACCAGCTTTCAATTATCTAGCCCTATTTCTTCTTCCTTTAAGAACCAAGGAGACATGCGTTCTAATGTACCCAAGAGTCTAGCGATCTGCAACCAAGTTATAATTAAGCCTTGCCCCTTGATCAACTTAAGCATGCTTTCTATAGTGCCCCTTTCGGGGTGGGGGTGAGACTGGGAGAGAATCTTTTCCTATCTGCCCCATTTCAGCTAGAAAAGATTGCTAGTTTAGCCTTTAACAAAGTAAGTTCTCTTTTTGTCTATTAAAATACTCACCCAATTTCCTGATCACCAGGGATTTCTTCAGTGAAATTAGGGTCCTTAGTCCCATGTTGGGCATCAAATGTGGTGACTACGTTAGCACCCTGGATACCTTAGATTTATCTGGAGTCAGGATAAGCAAAAGTCTTTATTCTTGGTCTTTAGCAATAGAAGTCAAGGGGATGGGCACAGGATCTCTGTGACCTCACCTCTTCGTCTTCCTCCCAGAAGTAACTCTGGCTAGTCTCTCTGTATCTCCAAATCCCTCCTACAATTCTTTCTATGCACCAAACGATTGGGTCAGCACAGGATAGTGGGAAGGGCCATTTTCTAAGCATATTCTTATAGAGAATTGCCCAATCAGTCATTAGCCTCAAGTGCTCAATTGTCCGACCTCAGTGCATTGACTCAAGAGTTTCAGCCCTTTACAATCTGGCTCTAATTTTTCTTCCTTAGAGAACCAAGGAGCTGTGAATTGTAATGTTTGTAAAAGTCTGATGATCTGCTTCCAAGTTACAATCAAACCTTGGGGGGTTTTTGTTGTTGTTGTTTTGGTTTTTTTAGTTTTTTTTAGCTTAACTATGTATTCTACACACTTCCCTTGGGGTGGGGAAGGTTCTTTTCTAAGCATTTGTACCATTTCAGTTGAAATATTAGTTTGGCTCTTACCAAAGTTTCCTACTTGTCTATTTTTGTGACCCTATTTCCAGATCACAGGGACTTCTCCACTGACCTTGTTTTCAGCAGAATAATCACCACAAGAATAGTCAGGAATAAAGTTCAAAGTCTTTATTATTTCCTTCACAGTCTGTCTCCTTCACTTGGGGCTGGGCTAGCTTTCTGGGGGACCTTCAGACAGGCCTTGGTCTCAGTGGAGAAATGCAGGAGGCAGAAGAGCCACCAGGATGGTGAGAAATGTAATGTCTCTCTTCCAGTCCTTGTTGGCTCTTATATACCTTATTACATCATTACAGCATACTGATTACATGTGAACTTAGAGAACCATTACATCACCATGCTAAGTACTAAGTATATATGTGAACTACATAACCATTGTATCATCAATTCCTCTGAGTTAACACCTTGTTTCAGATATACTTTTCCAGAGTTTTGGCTCTCTACAAAAAGAGGTGCTTTTTGACCAGGATTTCTAATTAAATCAAAGGCTCTGGGATCCCCAAAAGATAACTTATCTGGAGGGGCATGTCTTCCCCAGGAGAGACAAAAGGAGATCCAAAAAGGATCACAGATCAAAAGGGAATACAGTTTCAGAGTGATAATCTTAAAGGGAATAGTTTCCCTCCCCCTTCAATAAGAGTCTTGAGAAGTTGGAAGCAACAAAAGGAAGTGGGAATATGAATGGCATTTGAACTATTTTTAGCTAAAATAGCTAAGAGAAAAGACAATGGACATTGCAAATTTTGTTTTGATAATCTCATGGTGCCATCAGTACAACTGCTTTTGTTGCCTCCATTCTCAGCTCTTTCAGTAGAGAACTGTTATCTTTTCTGATAGCATGACATCCCATCAAGAGAATACAAATGAAAAAAAGAGAGAGAATATAAATGAAAGAAAACCAAAAGCTATAAGAATATACATATTTTAAACAGACTGGGAAATCTCATCTTTAATATATTTGTTGAGGAATTTTCCCCTTCTAGGAGCTCATGAGATGTGTTATGATATAGTAACAATCTGTATTAATAAGTTTCATAAGGTAGCTCAAGAAAGAATCCATGTGTTTTCTAGCTATTCTCTCTAGGCTTAAAGGATCAGGCCATTTTCTGAAGGCAGAGCAAAATAAGTTTTGATTCAGGAACTCTGAGTAATTTTCACCTCTTATGTGATTTAGAAGATAGGGCAAAGGAAAGGAATAAAGCTCTGGACTAGAGGGAAGAAAAACAATGTATAACTTATGTACTTTAGAATGGGAAGTACAACAACAAAAAAAAAATAATTCAAAACAAATTCTGTGAAATTACAATGATCAAGAAGAAATGTAATAAAAAATATCTCTCATCTTTGTAGAGGTGGGAGGCTATAGATGGAGACCACTGCATATTGTTTCAAATTATAGGTAATTTTCCCAATTTTTTTCCCTCTTTTTTTGTTCATTGTTTTAAAGGATGATTGGGGGGGGGAAAGAATGGGTCATTTGGAAATGTACATGATGTAAAAAGAGGAGAAGAGTAGAGAGGGGAACCATTGGAAAGATCACATGTAATGCTTGCCAATGTAGGGAGATGGGCAAAAATTATACTGAGGATGTGTGTCCAGGATCTATGACCCAGAACTGGATTTTGAGCAATAGAATTATCAACTGGTTCCTGTTCCTGCACCTATAGTTTAACTTTTCTATGTTAGATCTGGATCTCTTCTTGCTCTGGTACACAGAATCTCCCAATGTTGTAATGCTCTAACCAGACTATCTGTCTACAGACTTCTTGATCTATTTCTCTGTGTTATGCTTGGCTGAAAAATGACTATGGCCTTTTTTTTCCCCTTTGATTTGCTGATCAGAATTCAGTCTACTATTTTTCTAGATCTGTTTAAAGAAGTTGGGATGCAGGAAGCTTGTTGTACTCTACCATCTTGGATACTCCTTTCCATGTTTTACTTTTAAAACTCTCCTGTTTATGCTTTCTTCTGAATTTCCTACTGTTTTTTTTTTTTTCTATACATTAAAAAAAATGTTTCAGTGGTTTCTTTGGGAGCTTATTACCCTTATCTCCTAACCCCTCTTCCCAATTAAGGAGGAAAAACTGCTGGTAACAAATAAGCAAGTAAAATGAATAATAGTTCTTTTAGATCCATTAAAATTCTTAATTCTTTCAAAGTTTTTTTTCTCTTTACAATATTATTGTTTGTTAGTGCATAAATTGACCTCGTAAGTCTTCTGTTCACTACACTCTTATCAATTCAAATTACCCAGGATTATTTGAAAATTTCTCATCCATTGTTATTTATAATGCAATAATCTTCCATTATATGGACCCACACTTAACACCTTACACCAAGATAAGATCGAAATGGGTCCATGATTTAGGCATAAAGAACAAGAGGAACATAGGATAGTTTACCTCTCAGACTTGTGGAGGAGGAAGGAATTTGTGACCAAAGAAGAACTAGAGATCATTATTGATCACAAAATAGAAAATTTTAATTATATCAAATTAAAAAGCCTTTGTACAAAGAAAACTAATGCAAACACGATTACAAGGGAAGCAACAAATTGGGAAAACATTTTTACATTTAAAGGTTTTGATGAAGGCCTCATTTCCAAAATATATAAAGAATTGACTCTAATTTATAAGAAATCAAGCCATTCTCCAATTGACAAATGGTCAAAGGATATGAACAGACAATTCTCAGATGAAGAAATTGAAACTATTTCAACTCATATGAAAAGGTGCTCCAAATCACTATTGATCAGAGAAATGCAAATTAAGACAACTCTGAGATATCATTACACACCTGTCAGATTGGCTAAGGTGACAGGGGAAAAAAAAATGATGAATGTTGGAGGGGATGTGGGAAAACTGGGACACTGATACATTGCTAGTGGAGTTATGAACGAATCCAACCATTCTGGAGAGCAATTTAGAACTATGCCCAAAAAGTTATCAAACTGTGTATATCCTTTGATCCAGCAGTGCTAATATTGGGCTTATATCCCAAAGAGATACTAAAGAAGGGAAAGGGGCCTGTTAGTGCCAAAATGTTTGTGGCAGCCCTTTTTGTAGTGTCTAGAAACTGGAAAATGAACTGGAGAATGGTTGGGTAAATTATGGTATATGAATGTTATGGAATATTATTATTCTGTAAGAAATGACCAACAGGATGAATACAAAGAGGCCTGGAGAGACTTACATGAACTGATGCTGAATGAAATGAGCAGAACCAGGAGATCATTTGACAAAGAGAAGATCTAATTCAATTCCAATTGATCAATGATGGACAGAATCAGCTATACTTGTAATGCCAGAGAAGCTGAGGTAAGATAGAGATTAGAGAGTTTTTAATATTTTATTAATTGGAGAGTTTAATTGACTGGTCAGGACTCTTGTCTCAAAAGTATCCAGTGATGAATGGGAGAATCCCGAGTCTTCTTATACCTTTCTAAACAAAGAAAAAAGAGCGCAAAAGATTTTACAGACCCATTTGGTTCTGTCAGGATGGGGGGAGGCTATAAATTCTTGAGGGCAGAAGGAGCTAGGAGTCAGGAAGTCTGATCTGCCCCTCATCTTGAGCCTCACATTGACAATTTACAACCTTATAGCAAATGGTCCTCAGTCTTAATGAACCAGAGTGGGGTTTTACAACTAGGGAATTGAGGCAGAACAGTTAAGGAAACTGAAGTAGAACAATTCAGGGAAACTGAGTCAGGACAATTAAAGAGAACTGTGGCAGAACACACCCAGAGAAGGAACACTGGGAAATGAAGGTAGACTGTTTGCATTTTGTTTTTCTTCCTAGGTTATTTTTACCTTCTAAATCCAATTCTTCTTGTGCAAAAAGAGAATTGTATGGTTCTGCACATATAGATTGTATATATTCTAGATACATATTTAATTATATAACTATAACATATTTAACATGTATAAGACTGCCTGCCATCTAGGAGAGGGGGTGGAGGGAGGGAAGGGAAAAGTTGGAACAGAAGTGAGTGCAAGGGATAATGTAAAAAATTACCTATGCATACGTTCTGCCAATAAAAAGTTATTTAAAAAAATAATATTCCATTATATTTATATACTATGATATGTTTAGACATTCTCCAATTGATTACTATTCCCTTCTTAGATTCTAATTCTTTTTTGCCTCTTTAATTCCCACTTCAGGATCAGGAAGTTTGTTTTGTTTGTGTATTTTCTTCTCTTTTAATTCCCTCTATCCCCACTGATTTCCTGTTTGAATTTGATGGATTTCTAAACCAAATTGAGTGTGTGTATGTGTGTGGTGTTGTGTGCAGTTCTTCTTCCTCTTTTTTTTTGGGGGGGGGGATAAAATTGAGTTTGACTAAATGTTTACTCTCCTACCCTTTCCTCAATATTTCTAATTCTTTATCAGTTATGAAAAGTAATAAGAATCACTTCATTGTTCCTTCTTTCTGCACCAGAAGACCCTTTTCTTTGCCCTCCTTTCTCTTTCCTCTTACAAACTGCCAGAACAGAATCAAGCTACCTCCAGCACCTCTATTTTTCCTATTCATCATCTCTGCTAATACTCTTTGAAAACACTTTCTAAAGGAACACTTGTTTCTTTTTTCCCCTATTAAAATGTTAACACTATAGCATTATAGAGGTCTTTCTAACTACACCAAACATTTGCCTCTGTGGGGTTTTGTTTTTGTTTTTGTTTTTGTTTTTTGCTGTTGTTGATGAAGATGTTGTTTTTGGTGTTTGTTTTTAGGACTCTTGCATTTGTGTTCCAAAACTCTTAATCAAATTTAGTCTTTTCATTAGGAAAACTTGAAAATCTGTTATTAAATTAAAGATTTATTCCACAACCACTCCTTACAGAAGTATTATACTTAGTCTTGCAAGCTAAGTTATTCTTGGTTGCAAACCTTTATCTTTTGCCTTTTGGAATTTTGTATTCTAAGTTTGTCTCTTGTTTATAGCACAAAGTAGCAGGTCATGTGTAATACAATCTGTAATTATTTGTGATTCTTTCTGGATGCTTCTAAGCATTTTTTCTTTTATGTGGGATATTGGTTATGAATTTCTATAACTTTTTATTTTTTTGTTTCTTTCAAGAAGTGGTTGGTGTATTCTTTTCATTTTTGTCCTTTAGTCCTAATAGAACTAGGCAGTTTTTATCTACAATTTCTTGAAATATTGTTTTTGGACTTTTTAAATTCATGATTTTCAGGGAGTCCCATGATTCTTAAATTCTTTCTTATTGACTAATTTTCCAGGTCAGTTTTTTTTTTTTAATATCAGATAGCTTCTATGTTTTCAGTCTGTCATGATTGAAAATAACATAGACTGAGGCACAAAGATCTGAGCATGATTTCTGATCTGAAGATATAAGCTTCCATGACAGCAAAGTATCTCAGATTTGCACTATAATAGTTCTGAACATTGGAATTCCAGAGGCATTTTACAGTGGCCAGTTAGGAAGATCTTCAGGGGCTGGGGGAGAAAGGACTCCTCTAATAAGGGACAATCTATTAGCTGCCTCTATGATGGCAGTTCTTTTTCCAGGAGAAAGAAGACTTTCCATAAGGTTAATAACATTTCCCTAGATGGGATTGTAATCCCTAAATGACCTGACATTAGGTAATAACAGTTCCATGATCTTTATCAAATTTTGGGGCATTCTTCCTCCCTCCTTCCTTCCTTCCTTCCTTCCTTCCTTCCTTCCTTCCTTCCTTCCTTCCTTCCTTCCTTCCTTCGAGGGGAGGGGTTTAAGGAACTGAAAGTCTGAATAATTTTATTCTCCTATAATTATAACTAAGCCTTTCTTGAGGAAGGAAAATACCATGAGGCTATCCCTTAATTTCAGGAGAAACTAAATTCTTTCAGGAGGAGAATAAGATGGAGGCAAAGAAGGTCTGAATGGAGATAGAGGAGGAGGAAAAGGAGTTGTTAGCAGGAAGTAGTAGCAGAAGAAGTAATATCCAAAAGGGGCTGTCAAGGATGGGAGAAAGTACAGAAAAGGCAGGGTGGGCCAGGCACATTCCCTTTGCCAGGGCTGTCCAGAACTCCATCTAACTTGGATGTTTTCTTATGGCTTGCCTCAAGTCCTTTAATTTATAATCCTCAAAGGTACCAAATTGAGGTCACAACAGACCATCAGTTGAATCTCTAACAGATTTAGGCCAGGTTTTATATAAGTTAATTGCATGCTTCTTTCTCACTTTATTAGAAGCTCCTCCTTGTCCCATACTACAAGAAATTTTCCTAAGGGTGCTTCTTTCAGCACACTATTATCCAGCTTGCTATTAATAGATCTCATTATTCTAAATGGCTTCTTAGGTCAGACCACAGGAAAGGAAAACAAAATGTATTAGGCAGAAAACCACAAACATACAGAAACTAGATAGACACAAGACTTCTATGAGGCATCTCCCACAAGTCCTAATCAAATCAGCACATGTAAGGACTCAGTATGGTGACAACTATTTTGGGTGAAATTTACTCCTTTTAAGCAAGGGACCCTTTTAATTTGGTAAAATTATTTTTCCACTACAAAATCTACTAGTAAAGATCTTCAACTAAGTACTTTTAAAAGACTTGTCTAAGCTAATTGTATAAAGTGGCATGACTTCCAGAATTTCTCTGCTAGGAATCCCAGCCAAGTATGGAACAGCCTCCTCACAAAACCTGGTCCTCAGTTCATAGATCTAGAAGCCCAGGAAATAATAATAGGAAATCCTTCTTAACATTTATGGTATTTTAATAGGTAGCTCTGACTTTTTTTTCTTCAATAGTTTTTTTTTTAATTTTTCCAAATACATGCAAAGTTAATTTGCAACATTCACCTTTACAAAACCTTTTGTTCCAAATTTTTCTTTCTCCCTTCCTCCATCCCTATCTATTCTCTCTCTAAGACAGTAAGCAATCTAGTATAAATGAAATATGTTCAATTCTTCTAAATATATTTCCATATTTGCCATGCTGGACAAGAAAATTCAGATCAAAAGGGAAGAAACCACGAGAAAGGAAACAACAAGCAAACAAAAAGTGAAAAGACTATGCTTTGATTCACATTCATTTTCCATATTTTTTCCTCTGAATATGGAAGGCCATCCCAAGCCTATGGGAATTGTTTTAAATCACCTCATTGTTGAAAAGAATAAAGTCTATCACAGTTGATCATCACATAATTTTGTTGTTACTGTGTACAATGTTCTCTTAGTTTTGCTCATTTCACTCAGCATCAGTTCATGTAAGTCTTTCTAGGCTTTTCTAAAATTAGCCTGCTCATCATTTCTTATAGAAAATAATGTTTTATTACATTCACATACCATAACTTATTCAGCCACTCCCCAACTGATGGGCATCCACTCCATTTCCATTTCCTTGCTACTACAAAAAGGGGCAACTCTTACTTTTGAGACAGGTATCAATACAATCATGCTTGGGGCAGCTGTTACCAATTGTAGTGCCAAAATGGGTAGTCAGTTTGTTTCCAAGGAAGGCCCTATGGGTATAAATAAGACCCTCCTGGGAGGATGCAGAGTTCCTCTATTGCTTTCTATAATGGGGCTCACAGTGCCATACTCCTCCAATGTGTGGCTGTCGATAAGTTAAGTCCTTTTCTGAGTAGCCAGTTTATGACTAAGACATAATGGTATAAGGGCAGAACCTATGTACCACCTTTCTCTTTACAATAATCAAATATAATGAAATGAGAGACTATTGCCATCATATAGACACAAAGATACTAAGCCAATGAATTTTTTTTTAAATAATGTAATGTGCATAAATGAAAGCCCCTTTTTTCTTGTATGTCTTAGATCCTTGTTCTATTTCTAATTACCCCACTCTTTCACTAGGAATGTATCCTGTTTCTAGGCTTCCCTAATACTTTTTGAATGAGAAATGTTACTTTTCCTTCCCATAACATATACTGAGAGCCTCCCCTCTTGTCATTGGCAGTGAATGGCTGGGATTTATTTTATGACTTCCCTAAAGGGTCACTGATAATATATACCTCTACCTCCTCATGAACTAGGGATTAGGGCTGCAACTTCTCCAACAGTGTGGAGGCCTTACCTTGGCTCAAAAGGGTTGGGACTGAATTAGGCCTTTAGTACTATCCTCCATGGAGAAATTATTTTCAGGGAAAATATTCCCTGGAGCACTCAGAGATTTCCCATAAAAAGGACAGCCCTCCTCATCCCAGTTCCTTTGTGGTTGCCAAGCTAACATAATTGAACATAAGATCTACCTAAGGCACAAAGCTGTGAGCCTGATTAATTTATTGATAACACTAGGTTAAGCTAAAAGACTGCATGTGAATTCTGATACATCATTTTTATAAATAAAAGGAGTCTTCAAAAATTAGATGGCAGCTTCATAGATGAAAAGAATGTGATTATCACAAAGGCAGAAAGATTATAGGCAACAAAAACAATAGGATTGGTTGAACTTTTGGGGGTAACAACAATCCCTCTCTCCATCTTACTGTTGGGAAAAATTGATTGATAGAACCTATCTGCTTCTTAGTGACACAGAGATAACAGACTTGCTTGACACATGGAGTGATTCACAGGAAAGCTAAACTTCTGAATCTAAGAGATAACAATTTCCACTAATTGTCCAAGGACAACAAGCAGTGTAGAGATAATAGGCTTCCTTCAATTAAAAATGATTTTTAGGGAAATTAACTCCTTCCCCTTTTTTCCCCACTTACCAGTATTTTATTTTTTTCCAATTACAAACATGTAAAATAATTTTCAATACTCATTTTTGTAAGATTTTGAGTCCCACCTGTATGTGCAAGAATGTTTGTGGCAGCCCTCTTTGTAGTGGCCAGAAACTGGAAACTACATGGATACCCATCAATTGGAGAATGGCTGAATAAATTGTGGTATATGAATATTATAGAATATTATTGTTCTGTAAGAAATTTACAGCAGGATGATTTCAGAAAGGCCTGGAGAGACTTACATGAACTGATGCTGAGTGAAATGAGCAGAACCAGGAGATCGTTGTATACTTCAACAACAATACTATATGATGATCAATTCTGATGGATGTGACTCTTTTCAACAATGAGATGAACCAAATCAGTTCCAATAGAGCAGTAATGAACTGAACCAGCTACACCCAGCAAAAGAACTCTGGGAGATGACTATGTATGACTATATAGAATTCTCAATCCCTCTATTTTTGTCCTCATGCATTTTGGATTTCCTTCATAGGCTAATTGTACACTATTTCAAAGTCCGATTCTTTTTGTACAGCAAAACAACTGTCTGGACATGTATACATATATTGTATTTAATTTATACTTTAACATATTTAACATGTATTGGTCAACCTGCCATCTGGAGAGGGGGGGAAGGAGGGGAAAAATTAGAACAAGGGGTTTGGCAATTGTCAATGTTGTAAAATTACCCATGCATATATCTGGTAAATAAAAACTATTAAAAAAAATTTTTTTTCTCTTTCCTTTTCTTCTCCTCTCTCTAAGACAGCAAGCAATCTGATATGGATTATACATGTACAATCATTTAAAATATATTTCTTTTTTTTTTTTTTTTTTAATTTTTTTTTTAAATATTTATTTATTTTTATTTTATTTTATAATTATAACATTTTTTGACAGTACATATGCATGGGTAATTTTTTACAACATTATCCCTTGCACTTACTTCTATTCAGATTTTTTCCCTTCCTCCCCCAAACCCCTCCCCCAGATGGCAAGCAGTCTTATATATGTTAAATATATTACAGTATAATTTAGATACAATATATGTGTGTAGAACCGAATTTTTTGTTGCACAGGAAGAATTGGATTCAGAAGGTAAAAATAACAGTTTACACTCATTTCCCAGTGTTCCTTTTCTGGATGTAGCTGGTTCTTTCCATCATTAATCAATTGGAATTGGATTAGCTCTTCTCTATGTTGAAGAAATCCACTTCCATCAGCATACATCCTCGTACAGTATCATTGTTGAAGTGTATAATGATCTTCTGGTTCTGCTCGTTTCACTCAGCATCAGTTGATGTAAGTCTCTCCAAGCCTCTCTATATTTCTCCTGTTGGTCATTTCTTATAGAACAATAATATTCCATAACATTCATATACCATAGTTTACCCAACCATTCTCCAATTGATGGACATCCATTCATCTTCCAGCTTCTAGCCACTATGAAAAGGGCTGCCACAAACATTTTGGCACATACAGGACCCTTTCCCTTCTCTAGTAGTTCCTTGGGGTATAAGCCCAGTAGTAGTATGGCTGGGTCAAAGGGTATGCACATTTTGATAACTTTTTGGGCATAATTCCAGATTGCTCTCCAGAATGGTTGGATTCTTTCACAACTCCACCAACAATGCATCAGTGTCCCAGTTTTCCCACAGCCCCTCCAACATTCATCGTTATTTGTTCCTGTCATCTTAGCCAATCTGACAGGTGTGTAATGATACCTCAGAGTTGTCTTAATTTGCATTTCTCTGATCAATAGTGATTTGGAACACTCTTTCATATGAGTGGAAATAGTTTTAATTTCATCATCTGAAAATTGTCTGTTCATATCCTTTGACCATTTATCAATTGGAGAATGGCTTGATTTCTTATAGATTAAAGTCAATTCTCTGTATATTTTGGAGATGAGGCCTTTATCAGAACCTTTAACTGTAAAAATTTTTTCCCAATTTGTTACTTCCCTTCTAATCTTGTTTGCATTAGTTTTGTTTGTGCAGAAACTTTTTAATTTGGTGTAATCAAAATGTTCTATTTTGTGATCAATAATGGTCTCTAGTTCTCCCTTGGACACAAACTCCTTCCTCCTCCACAAGTCTGAGAGGTAAACCATCCCATGTTCCTCCAATTTATTTATGATTTCGTTCTTTATGCCTAAATCTTGGACCCATTTTGATCTAATCTTAGTATGTGGTGTTAAATGTGGGTCCATGCCTAGTTTCTGCCATACTAATTTCCAGTTTTCCCAGCAGTTTTTGTCAAATAATGAATTCTTATCCCAAAATTTGGGATCTTTGGGTTTGTCAAAGATTAGATTGCTATTTTTATTCACTATCTTGCCCTGTGAACCTAACCTATGCCACTGATCAACTAGTCTATTTCTTAGCCAATACCAAATGGTTTTGGTGATTGTTGCTTTATAATATAGCTTTAAATCAGGTACACTTAGACCACCTTCCTCTGACTTTTTTTTCATTAGTTCCCTTGCAATTCTCGACCTTTTATTCTTCCATATGAATTTTGTTGTTTTGAGAGTACAAGGTTGAGATCACCCGCTATTATAGTTTTGCTATCTATTTCCTCTTGCAGCTCTCTTAATTTCTCTTTTAAGAATTTAGATGCTGCACCACTTGGTGCATACATGTTTAATATTGATACGGCTTCACTATTGATGCTTCCCTTTAGCAGGATATAATGCCCTTCCTTATCTCTTTTAATTAGATCAATTTTTGTTTTTGCTTGATCTGAGATGAGGATGGCTACTCCTGCTTTTTTGGTTTTGCCTGAAGCATAATAGATTCTGCTCCACCCTTTTACTTTTAGTTTGAATGTCTCATCCTGTTTCAGGTGTGTTTCCTGTAAACAACATATAGTAGGATAAAATATATTTCCATATTAATCATGTTGTGAAAGAAAAATCAGAACAAAAAGGGAAAACCATGAGAGAAAAAAAAAAAATGAAAATAACATGCTTTGATCTGCATTTAGTCTCCATAAGTTGTCTCTCTGAATGTGGATGGCATTTTGTATCCTAAGTCTATTGGAATGATCTTGGATCACTGTATTGTTGAGAGGCAATAAATCTATTATAATTGATGGTCACATAATCTTACTGTTATTGCCTACAATGTCTGCTCACTTCATTCAGAATCTGTTCATGTAAGTCTTTCCAGGCTTTTCTGAAATCAGCCTGCTCTCTCTCTCTTTCTTTCTTTTCTTTCTTTCTTTTCTTTCTTTCTTTCTTTCTTTCTTTCTTTCTTTCTTTCTTTCTTTCTTTCTTTCTTTCTTTCTTTCTTTCTTTCTTTCTTTCTTTCTTTCTTTCTTTCTTTCTTTCTTTCTTTCTTTCTTTCTTTCTTTCTTTCTTTCTTTCTTTCTTTCTTTCTTTCTTTCTTTCTTTCTTTCTTTCTTTCTTTCTTTTTTGCTGAAGCAATTGGGATTAAGTGACTTGGCCAGGGTCACACAGCTAATGAAGTGTTAAGTATCTGAGATCACATTTGAACTCAGGACCTCCTGCTCTATCTACTGTGCCATTTAGCCCCTCATTATTTCTTATAAGATAATAATATATCATTACATTCATATGCCAGAAGTTATTTAGCAATTCCCCAGCTGAAAGGCTATTTCCATTTCCTTGCCACCACAAAAAGAGATGCTAAAAACATTTTTGCATGTGTCCTTTTCCCACTTTTATGATCTCTTTGGGATATACACCCAGTAGTAACACTGCTAGATCAAAAAGCATTTACAACTAGTACGTAGTTCTAAATTGCTCTCCAGAATGGCTGAATCAGTTCACAACTCCACCAAAACTAGTGTCCTAGTTTTCCCACATCACCTCCAACATTTATCATTATCTTTTCCTGTCATCTTAGCCAATTTGAGAGATATGAGGAAGAACCTCAAAGTTGTTTTAATTTATATTTCTCTAATCAATGGTGATTTAGAGCATGTTTTAATATGACTATAGATGACTTTAATTTCTTCATTTGAAATTTGTCTCTTCATGTTCTTTGACATTTTATCACTTGGGGAATACTTTGTATTCTTATAAATTTGACTGAACTCCCTATATATTGTAGAAATGATGCTCTTTTCAGAAACACACTGACTTAAAAATTAAAGTGTTTTAATGAGGAAACTGAATTTTTAAACTTAGAGTGGAAAATTCAGCTTTTGAACCTAGGAATTTCTGAATCGAACTTAAAAACAAAAGAAAGTGATTTTAAGTAGCTCTAGAAAATGTTGGTGGTGATACAAAATAGAATCAGAATCAATTTTACTTGTTCAAGTTTTTCAATTTATTCTAACATTTATGTCTGTCTTAGAGAGTTATTGATTTTCCTTTATTCTATTCAGTTTTCAGGGAGTTTATTCCTTGAATAAAGTTTAACACTTTCTGGAGCTTCAGGACCTTCAAGATAGATATTTCAAGATATTTCAAGATAGAATGCTAGGAATATTAAATGCCTTGGGCATCTACAGTGTACTGGTTATGAATCACACTTGTCATTGTTACTCCTGGTGGTTTCCAATGTCCCACTCTAAGTTTCTGAAAGGGCTAAATGAAGACTTTTATAGAGGTCTGCTAGGCTTTCAACATAGGCCAACATAGTGGTGGCTTTCAGATTATAACTTCCTTAGGGATTAGGAGAGTACCCTACCTTGCTGCCACTGGACTCAGGGGCTTTTAATTTATACCTCTCTCTGAGTATGTTGGGAGACTACCCTGTTTATTTAACTGTGTGGGTGCTAACTTTGCTGCTGATCTCCTTTCCTATTGCCCATTGACTTCTGGTTGATGTTTTGTACAGTTCTAGGATAGAAGAAATAACTTTACAATGATTTATTCAGCATCATTATGAATTTCAGGCTTTTGCTAGAGTATATATATGAGAGCTGGGTGGTCTGCCTCTGTTCAGGTAGACAGCTTAAACAGAAATCCTTAGACCAACATTTTATATAATGGCACAATACATTGAAAATTGGATGTATAACCTGAGTATTAAATATATACCAATTTTAAAATGAGAACTAAATTAGATACCTTTCATATCCAGGGTTAGGGGATAAATTCAACAATGCTTTAGAGATCATCATAAAAGATAAAACAAATTATCTTGATGATATGCAATTGAAAGGTTTTTATTTATGCTAAATGCAAATAGGATAAGAAGGAAGTGGTCATTTGAAGGGGAAAATCCTTGCACCAAATAGTTTTCAAGAGAAATAGGTAAGAGGGTAAAAAACTAATGGAACCATCTAGTAGCTGAAAAAAAAAAGAGAAATATGTAAGAACAAAAGTCATTCCCAAGTACAGAACTGATCAGTTCTTAGAAGAAATACAAACTAGTAGTCATGTAAAAGAATGCTCCAAATGACTACTTCTACTAGCTAACATTTTAAAATTTGTAAAACTTTGTTATCTTATATAATATGTTAGTAACTATAATTAAAACAGACTTTTTGTGTTGTGCCACAGTTCCCTTTTAATGTCCTGAACCATTTTCCCAAATTGTCCTATTCAGTTACTCTGTCTCTGGTTATAACCATTCCCTCTTAATATTAGGATAAAGGTCTTATATCTTAGACCTTAGGCTATAATCATTCTCTCTTAATGTTTGATGGGATAAAGGTCTTTATCCAGTTTAGACATCATTAGAATATCAGGAGCCACTACAGTACCTCCATTTTAGGTGCCTGCCTCCATTATATGTCATCCTCATCCTAGGTTCCTCCCCCCATTAGGTCATCCCCATCCAGGTACCTCCCTCATTATGTCATTGTTCTTGTAACCCTATAAAAGAATCTTGTATCTGAGATTCACTGCTGGATTCTTTGAGACGATAGTCTTGTTCAGCCCTGGGACCAAACCATGGATCTATTTGGTCTTAGTAAATCTCTCCCTTTCAAATAAATTATTATCTTGCTCAGTTTCTCTGGCATTACATTTGGAGTAGCAAAGACTTGGATGTAAAGTAGGTGTCATTGATTGGGAAAGGATTAAAAAATATTAATTTAATAAAATATTACCTTGGATTTTGGAGGCAATTGGAGTTAAGCAATTTGCTCAGGGTCACACAGCTAGTGTCAAGTGTCTTAAAGCCACATTTGAAGCCAGGTCCTCCTGACTCTAAGGCTGGTGCTCTAGTCACTGAGCTACCTGCTGCCCCTTAGAATAGTATTTTGCTCTAGGAAATAATGACTATGATGAAGACAGGGAAACATGAGAAGATAAATGAACCAAAGTGAAGTAAAGGTAGAGAATGTGTGATCCATGTAAATTTTATTTATGCTAACATGGCTTTGTTTAATTGTGACTCTCTGGCATCCAAAAATAGATCTCTATAATCCAATCCATACTTTTCTTTCTTTTCTTTTTTTTTTTTTAATAACAGCTTACAAAACCTTGTGTTCCAAATTTTTCTCCCTCCTTCTCTCCCTCTCCTAGACAGCTAGTAATCCAATATATGTTAAACATGTACAATTCTATACATATTTCCACAATAATCATGCTGCACAAGAAATATCAGATCAAAAAAGGGGAAAAAAATGAGAAAAAACCAAAAAAACAAAAAGCAAGCAAACAATAAAAAAGTGAAAATGCTATGTTGTGATCCACATTTAGTTCCCACAGTCTTCTTGATGGGAGGAATTCTGAAGCTGTCCTGTGACTTTGGGGGGAACACTTGAGAAACTTCCTTTTGGAGAAACCCACACCAGGGAATAAAGATAAAGTGGTTTCATGCTGTTATCTTGGTAGGACTAGTTGAGTCCTGGACCACTCCGTACTTAGCTCAAATTTAAGTAGTCTCATTTAGCTAGAGATTTAGATTTCTATCAATTCCTATTGAGCTCAAAATTGTCTCAGGACCATTCCCTGTAAGTGGTTTCATCTAGGCTTGGGGGCAATGACAACACTGAAGGAATCTCATTTACTTCAGATTGCTTTTAAAGAGCAACTTTGGGACTCATTTCTTTGCAGAGGACCTAAAAGCAGGACCAACCAGAAGGGGTTCCTACAACTCTCTGTCCTGCTTCAAACCTCATCACTCTCTCTGGTTGCAGATGCCTCTCTTCATCACAACATCATTGGAAGTGGCTTGAATCATCTCATCTTTGAAAAGAGCCCTGTCCATTAGAATTAGTCATCATATAATCTTGTTGCCATGTACAATGATCTCCTGGTTCTGCTCATTTCACTTAATTCATATAAGTCTTCCCAGGTCTCTCTAAAATCATCCTGCTGATTGTTTTTTTATAGAACAATAATATCCCATAACATTCATATGCTATAACTTATTTAGTCATTCACCAATTGATGGGCATCCATTCAGTTTCCAATTCCTTGCCACCAGAAAAAGGGCTGCTAGAAACATTTTTGCACATGTTGGTCCTTTTCCCTTTTCTATGATCTCTTTGATACAGGCACTGTAGAGACACTGCTGGATCAAAGGGTATGCACAGTTTGATAGCCCTTTGGGCAGAACCCATGCCTTTCTAAGGGAAACTTTAATTCTTACTAGTAAAGTAGCCGAGGAAAGGCCTATAAGGTAGACTTTATTCAGCTTTACTCGAAGAAATTACTCAACTAGAATTATATCTGTCTCCTTAAATATTTATGGTATAAAGGAAATTATTTTTTCTTAAGTTGAACCTAAATGATTCTTCTGGTCACTATACTTTAAAAACTAAGGAATGTATGTCAAAAACAAAACAAAACAAAACAAAACAAAACAAAACAAAACAAAACAAAAAACCCATCACAAAAAGATAGAAAGAGGAATTCTATTTAAAATTATTAGAGAACTTATACATACTTGATAGTATAGTTGCTAAAACAAAAATAGGATATGAACCCAACCATAATGATATAAATATTTGGAGAAATATTAATTGTTTTTTCTTTTTTTATTATAGCTTTTTATTTACAAGAAATATGTATGCATGGGTAATTTTTCAGCATTGACAATTACAAAACCTTTTGTTCCCATTTTCCCCCTCCTTCCCTTCCACCCCCTCCCCCAGATGGTAGGTAGACCAATACAGGTTAAATATGTTAAAGTATATGTTAAATACAATACATACCCATACAGTTATTTTTGTTGCACAAGAAGAATCAGACTTTGAAATAATGTACAATTAACCTGTGAAGGAAATAAAAAATGCAGGCAGACAAAACCAGAGGGATTGGAAATGCTATGTAATACCGTGTTTCCCCGATAATAAGACCTATCCTGAAAATAAGACACCCACATACTCTTTAATATTCCGCTAAAATAAGCCCTCCCCCGAAAATAAGCCCTATCGAACTTACTATGAAAACGGTCATCATGGTGATCCCCTGCACTATATGCTGCGTAGCGGTACCTTCAGTAAGCAGCGCCGCCCTCCCCTCCCGGGTGAAACGCACGTCGCACTCCGAGCTGCATCCAATCAGAGCTGCAGCAGTGAGCGCGTCATCCTCTTCTTCCCTGGTGATTTGCTTGCTGGCGCTACTGAGAGCAGCGCCGCGGAGTAGAGCTGAGACAGGACCATCTAAAAACTTGGTAAGTTCAGTAAGCGATGGAGAATAAAATAAGCACTCAGGGGGCATGATGGAGGCTAAAAGGGGCATGATGGAGGCTAAAATGGGCATGATGGAGGATAAAAGGGGCATGATGGAGGATAAAATAAGCCCTCCCCTGAAAATAAGCCCTCTGGTGTTTTTTAGTCCCAAAAAAATAATAAGACAGTGTCTTATTATCGGGGAAACACGGTAGTTCACACTCATTTCCCAGAGTTCTTTAGCTGGGTGTAGCTGGTTCTATTCATTATTGAACAAATGGAACTGATTTGGTTCATCTCATTGTTGGAAAGGGCCACGTCCATCAGAATTGATCATCATATAGTATTATTGTTGAAATATATAATGATCTCCTGGTCCTGCTCATTTCACTCAGCATTAGTTCATGTAAGTCTCTCCAGGCCTTTCTGAAATCCTCCTGCTGGTCAGGCAGAAATCCAAAATATCAATAGCCACATTAAAAAAATGCTTCAAATCAATCATTAGAAAAATGCAAATATGCAAATTTAAACATCTCACATTTATCAGATTGGCCAAACTGACAAAAAAAAGAAAAAAGAAATAATTGATGTTGGGAGAGGCTGTGGGAAAAAAGGTACAGTAATGCATGGAACTTTGAATTGATCTAAGCATTTTGGAAATCAATTTAAAACTGTATCTTGCCCCCCAATCATTAATTTGTGTATATCTTTTGACTCAGTGATCATAATACTGTTAAATTAATATTAATACTAATATCACATCAAAAAAAAAGGGAAAAGATTGGCATGCTTAAAAAAAATTGGTACATAAAAATATTTATAGCAGCTCTTTTTTAAGTGACAAAGAACTCAAAACTAAGGTGTGTCCATCCATTGAGGAATAGTTGGACAAATTATGGTGTATGAACATAGTGGAATATTATTGGGTCATAAGAAAATAAGAAAGGGATGGTTTCAGAAAAGTATGCCAAGACTCATATAAACTGATGCAAGCAAAGTGAATAGAACCAGAAAGATAAAATTTTATATAATAACAACATTGTAAAGACAGGAAACTTTTGAAAGACTTGGGAACTTGAAATAGCACAATAATCAATCATAATTCCAGAGACTCCATAATGAAACATACTACCCACTTCTGAAAAGTGATTAATTTTGGGTATAAATTGAGACATTTATTAGACATGGTAAATATTGGAATTTATTGTGCTTAACTATACAATTTTGTTACAGAGGTTTTCTTTTTCTTTTTTATTCTGCCAGTGTATTAAGGAAGGGAAAGGTAAACGAGAGAAAAGATTTTTGTTAGTTGAAATTAGTTTAATTTTTTAAAAAGAGGAATAGATGCATTTTATATTTAAACACTTGGTTCCTTCCCACCAAATATTTGTTATAAAAGACTGCTCACAAATAGTGAATAGTAAATAAATCTTTTTATATGAGCTGATAGCAAATAGAAATAAAAAAAGTTATAGATTAAAATATCCCAGACAATATATAGGGTGAATGAGATTTCCCAGCGTGATTGAGATAGCTCAATATTTTCATAAATCTCTAAGTATATAAAATTTGGTTTTATTTTTATTTTACTACATGGAATCTGGGAATTTGTTTAATATGATGTACATGTATTTTGCTATCTTGGAGAGGGCTCAGGAGAAAAATCTGGAACTCAAATTCTTATAAAGTGAATGTTAAACACTATCTTTACATTTAATTAAGAGGGGGAAAAAAAAAAAAAACTATTCATAGGGAAAAGAATAAGATTCTATTCTTCCCAGTGAGCCATTTCTTGTCAAAAAAATAAAAATAAAAGAAAGAAGAGGAAAAAAAGAAGAAAGAAATGAGTTCAACATAAATAACATATCAACTGAGTCTTAAGATAAACAAACACAATTCCTTCCTCCAGTATCTACAAAGATGGGAGAGAAGCATATTTTTTCACCTCTTTTCCAGAGTCCAAATATGATCATTATAATTGTCAAATATTTAATTTATTTTTGTTGTTAGCTTTTTAAAAAAATCTATACTATTGCAATCATTTTGTAAATTATCTTCCTGGTCCCATTTACTCTATCAGTTAACATAAATTTTCCCATGTTGACAAGAATAATACTTACCATGTCAATAAGCCTAATTTTACCTTGATACATAGGTTCTTAACTGAGAAGAGGCTGAAGATGTTTTAAAAATATTTTTAAAACTATTTAAATATAATTTATTTTATTTTTAATGCTATGTATTTTATTGTATATATTTTTAAAATGTGTTCTGAGGAGGGGTTCCAAGGATTGCCCAGACTTCCAAAAGGACCTATCACTCAAAAAATGTTAATAGCTCTTGCCTTAAAAGGTATTAACATTATCCTTAAGATTAATTGGCTCAGGAGATTAAGGCTCAGGACATTGAGGTCCATTTCTGGTAGCCCAAGTGCAAAAGTCTGCCCTGGAGAAGGCAGAAGTTATTTTTCCTTCTTACATTTCACCAGCACCCCAGCTGAGCCAACACAGAGGGAGGAAAGCTACACCGAACTGAATGCTTTTATTTTCTTATTGAATACCCTTTTCATGCCACAGCTAATTAAACCCCCTTTGTTAATTGTTAAGTGATCTACAAGTATTTCATTTCATTGGAATCCTGAAACTGAAGCTCTAACCTGATTTGAACACCATCCTCAGAATTCTCCAAAGGATCATGGATTTAGAGATAGAATGACCATGGTATTAAGCATCCTAAGCAGGATTTGAAACTAATTCCTTTTGTTCAAACCCAGTACTCGTTTTAACTTTATCAAGATGCTCTTCATATGCATTTTGACTTTTGGTTCAGTAAATTCATTACATTTATGTGCCTCAATTTGTTTGATTGTTCCCCAGTTGATAGTACCAACTTTGTTACCAGTTCTTTGCTACCTCAAAGAGTACTGCTATAAATATTTTGGGTATATGTGGTATATTTGGATTTTTTAGAAATAATTTTTATTGATATATTTTGTTATAACATCATTTCAAAATTCAATTTGTCTGTCCCCCCAGACATCCTTCATAAAAAAACAGTTCAGAAAATTGACCAGCATACTGTAAGTCTGATACTGCATATAATAGTCCATACTCATAGTCTTCCACCTCTGCAAATAAAGTAGGGAGATACCTTCTCACAATGCTTCTTGTCAGGCCAACCTTGGTCATTATAATTTTGTAGTTGTCAGTTTCAATTTGGTGTTGTTTTCATTATGATATATTGTCATTGTATATGTCTCTGTGTGTGTATATATACACACACATACATGTATATATTAATTGATATACACATACAAATTGATACTTTTAATAAGATCATCTTTTTCTCCTAAATGAGTCTGTTAATGAATGCTAGCCCCAAACTAAGCTAATTTGACAAACTTACTTGAAACTCAGAAATCATAATTCTTGAAAAGAATACTCATGTCAGTTCCCAGATGATAAGTGGTCAAATTAAAGCTCTCTATAGACATATGAAAGAGATAGGAAGGATTGTATCTATCTCTTGGCATAGGATGTTCTTTCTACCTTTGTGGAGTCTTCATAAAGCTCCCTTTAGAAAAGGGGTTTTTAAACTTTTTTGTTCTATGAATCCTTTGGCAGTCTGATTTACTCTATGGATTCCTTTTCAGAAAGAAATCCTAAATTTCAGGTAGAAGTTAATAAAAATAAGGATGTCATTTGCTTCCCATCCAAGTTTACAGATCTCAGGTTAAGAATGCCTGACTTATACAAGAGTTCTATGCTAGGCATGCATCTTAGGACTGTCACCTTCCTTAAGTTCACCGTGGGC
Source organism: Sminthopsis crassicaudata (assembly GCF_048593235.1). NCBI lineage: Eukaryota > Metazoa > Chordata > Mammalia > Dasyuromorphia > Dasyuridae > Sminthopsis > Sminthopsis crassicaudata. Next base: position 314,980,940 of record NC_133620.1, on the reverse strand, counting down.
ACTTCTCTACATTGGGAAGCATCTACATTGGGAAGCATCATGATCCCTGAAGCCACCTCACTCGGGTGCCTTTCTCTGGCAGCCAAAAGTCTACTCAAAGCTAAATCTAGTTTCATTTTGTCTATTCCAGGGTTTCTCAAACTATGGACAGTGGGCCCGCTGGGTTATGGCAAATGGGCTGAGGGGCGGAGACAGTGTGAGCTTTTTTTACTATAGTCTGGCCCTCCCACAGTCTGAGGGACAGTGAACTGGCCCCCTCTTTAAAAAGTTTGAGGACCACTGACTATTCTCTCAGTACCACTGTAAATGGGATAAGGGATAGGGGATCTCTGCTTACTCCTCATCTCACCACTGTTCTTTGATTCAGGATCTTCCAGATAAACTGGTTAACTCCCAGACTGGCTTCATTTTTATTCACAGGCCCAAAAGGCATTACTGATTCTTTCATTAATCACAATCCCTTGTTGACTCAGAGAGGAGTTCCTATCTTTTAAGTGGATTAGGATATAAAGAGCAGGTATAACCAAGTCTTTCCCCTATTTAATAAACTATAGGGACTTTCTATTACTTACAGGATCAAATATAAACATTCTCTGATTGGTATGGAAAGCCCTTCATAACCCGACCCTTTCCTACTTTTCCTGTGTCTTTACACCTTATTTCTTTCACTCTATTTTTATGTGAAATCCTAATACAGTTTCCAGGGCTAGAATTCTCCTCCCTGTGGTTTTCCTTGTTCTCTGTCAGCTCAGATACATCCTTTCCCCAGAAGCCTTTCTCAGTCCTCCTTAAGGTGGAGATTATCTCTAATTTATTCTTTTAGTTTGTACCTTGATCATCTGCATATAGTCTCCCCCATTCTGAGCTCCTGGAGGACAGCGACTGTTTTTGCTTTTACGGTATCGCCAGCCACAGTACCTTATATATAACAGGTGCTTAATGTGTGTTCATTTTTTGCGTTGAAATGGGAGGCAGGATGCGGTCCCGGTAAACATTCAACGCCTACTAATTGTTCATTCTAGTAGAAAAAGGTCTGGACGCAATGTTGTATATGTAAGAAAAGGTTTCTCTCTGGATATCCTTTACAAACCATCTGTTTAACTGGCTGCGCAGTCGGTAAGTTGGGCACCGTAGGCCACCGAGGGCAGCTTCCCGAATCACATTGGGGTGGGGGTATTGGGAGTCTCCTTGGAAGGCTCTGGACAGCTGTGAGTAGTGTGTGAAGCAGTCGTTCTGTCGGACTCGGGGCTGTGGTTAGCGGCTCTGGAGAGGCCGGCAGCGCCCGCCACGCTGACCGCAGAAGAGGACAAAAAAGACCTGCTTATGGGAAGGCCCGAGTCTGGCCGGAGTAAATGAGAGCAGGAGTCGAGGCTGGAGGTAAGGAAGAGAGGGAGGGGCTAATGGGAGCAGCCCAGCAGCCTGCACTGGCCCCGAGCCACCAAGAGGAGGAGCAGAGAATCCTTTGAGCACATTAAAAAAGCCAGGCTTAGCAGAAGCCAGAAGAAAACACATCCATAGAAGGAGCTTGAGAGAAGACAGCCCTGCAGTTTTCCCCTCGTCTTTTCTTCTTTCTCCACTTCCTGGTGAATAGCTTCAAATACTTTCCCCCTTCTCCCTCCCCCCGCCTCTTCAAGCAACAAAGAGAGAAACTTTCTCCGGTTGCGGCTTGCCAGGTGAGGAGGGTGTGAACCAGGGCTCCCTTCGGTTTCCTTTCATCGCCCTCCCCCCAAATTCTCCCGACCCCAGCGCCCAATCCTGAGGAGCTCCGTGTGGACATCGCAGCTGGTCTCAAACCAAACGCCCCCCCCCCATTTCCTCTGTGGAAAAAAGGGGAGTGAGGTTGGGAGAAGCAGGCAGCAGCAGCAGCGGCGCCCAGGGAGGAGGCTGAGGCAGAAGCGCTCCCGGGCAGCTCCCTCTAACAACGCCGCCGCCGCCCCCCTCAACCCCGCCCCCTCCCCCCGGACTCCCAGACATGAACGCCGCAGCGAGAAGTCTCCTGCTCTCCCTCTCCGTCCTGCTCCTCTGGAAGCTGGATCGGCTCAGCGAAGCCTGTAGCTGCTCCCCGGTGCATCCGCAACAGGCGTTTTGCAATGCAGATGTAGGTAAGAAAAGGCGGCTCCTCTCGCGTTCCGTGGTCTCCCCTGAGCCTCGCAGCCCCTCCCTTTCTCCCCCCTTCCTCCCTCGGTTCTTTATCGCCTTCAGCGCTCGGAAGCCACCCTTGCCCCTCACTCACACGAAGTCGGGGGTGGGGGCAGGAGCGGGGATGGGGGTGGGGGGGAATCTCACGTGGTGGCCAAATAAAAACCACTTGTTTAAACCAGCACCCACCCTTAACTCCTCTCTTCTCCCGGCCTGCCTCCACCCCTCTATCCTGAGCAAAGAGGCGTTAGCTTCGTCAGACTCGGGGTGTAAGTTTGACGTACAATTAGTCCCCTTTATCTTCATTCTTCTTTCCCTCCTTCCCTCCCCCTTTCCTCTCTCTGATGCTTCTCAACCTCAGAATTCCGCTGAAATTCCACTGCAGCTCCAAACCCAGAAAAGGAGCCAGGGAATGGATTTGATTTTGGCAGGCGGCGGGCTTGAGGATGCTAGTAGGGGTGGGGGAGGGAATGGGAGACACAGCGAGGAGGCAAGGCTGCCCCCCCCCCCCTTTCTTTCCTCCCCTCCCGAATCAAACCGAAGAAGTGAAGGTGCTTTCTTTCTTCCCTCTGGTTGAAACTTTTGCAGGTGGGAAGATTCCATGCCTGGGGTTGACTTAGTCTCCCCTCCCCCCTCCATTATCCGCACCCCTCCTTTTTTCCCTTTTTCTTTTCTTCCTTTTTTTTTCTCCTTAAAGAAAAAGCTCCCTCCTCTTGAAGGATGGAAGACGCTCTTAGAACACATTTCGAGGACTTGGAGTTGCCTTAGCGAAAGCCTCTCTATGAAAGATGGGCCTGCACTCTCGCCCAGGGTGTTCCCACAGAGCAGATGCGGGACTCTGGAGTGAAACGGGCTTCGTTTTGTCACAGATTTCCGTGTGGGTGCTTCGGGACTTTTACAAATGTTCTTGAAGTTTCTGGTGACTGCAAGAGGAGGAAAGGGGGAAATCCTGCCCTAGACTGTTAGGATTTCAGAGATAATTTTTACTATTATACCTTCCCTGGAGCCCTAAGAGAAGATGGCAGAGTCAGGAAAAAAGAAGAGTGGGATAAAAAAAAAGCTTAGATAGTTGGACTGATCCATAGTGGGTCGGGCAGACAGGGGGCAGCCAGAAAAGAAAGGAAAAAGCTGATTAGGGTAGATTTCAATCTACTTACCATGTATAAATAGCTTCACAGGCCTTTAAACCCTTAGTCATGATTAGCCATGGTTTTTTTCCGTTTAACCAAAACAGAAGGTATCAAGGTCAGCTTCTAGCCCACTATGCTTTTCTGCCAGGTTTATTTCTGCCCCTCCCCCCTTCATTCCCCCAAGGACTCTGCAACCACCTTACTCGCCCGGCCTTTTTTCCTTGTCAAGTCCGATAAGAAGACCGAAGGTGAGGTACCTGTCATCTACCCTGACCTGAAACGGTTTCTCTCCCCGCTGCTATCCTCCCCACTTTAGTTGATGCTTTCAAATCTGACTTGGCTTCTTTTAATTATATAGCTGGCTCTCTTTCCATACTACCTGTGGGAAGGACTCAAGAGTAAGTTCAGGTTTTGCTTTAATAATATCCAAACATTTAAGTTTGCAAAGTCCTTTATCTCTAAGGGAAAAGTAAGATATTCCAAAAATTTGTCAGAATTTTGGTTTGAGCAAAATGAATGCAGGTTTATGTGGATGATTCAAATTTAGGAAACTTGGACTTAAAACTGAGGGAGAGAAAGGCAAGTGGATTCTTCCCAAACAGGATTTTAGAGAGGATGAGAAAGTCTTGAGGTATTCAGTTTGAAGGGAGAAGTACAGCCTATCTCAGATGTAAAAATAGCCTAGGTCCAGGGGAGTCCCTTCAATTCTACTCATTTCCCATTGAGTTTTGTTACTTTACAGATTTACGGCTTTAGGAGGTAGGTTATCTAGTCCAACTCCCTCATTTTACATTGGATACAATTGACTTTTAGAGAACGCCCTCCCCAAAGTCACTAAGGTAACTGATTGAGGCAGTGTTCCAAGCCACATCCTCTAATTCCCAAGCCAGAGTCCTTTCTACTCTAACACCACCAGCTAAGGAGTAGCAGCCAGCAACCATTGAATCATATCTCATGGGACTGAATCAGATCCAGACATTTGGTAGAAGCACATGGATCTCAAGACACACAGGTTCCTGTTTACTCAGTGCTGTTAAGGAAGGGGCTGGGCTCAGGGAAGGCACCTCCACATATCTCAGCTGCTTTGGGAATGAACCAGAGAATCCAATTAATTCTTTCATCTCTGTCTCCTCCCTAATCTTCAGGCTTCTTTCTCTTTGATTGTTGAGTTGCCACACCAGAGTTGAGTGCCAGTACCTTCTATTCCATGGGAGAGAAAAGTGTTACTTATATGTTGAAAGGAGACACCCTTTTAAAGTGGGCTCCTTTGTTGTTCAGCCCTACCTAAATTCTTCCTCAGTGTCTCAGCCTAGCATCAGGAACAGGACGTGGCCAGATCTGCCAGTGATGTCCTCTTTGAAGGTCTTTTTTGGAATGGTTAGAGATTGGATTAAATTAGGAGGTCCAAAGCCATGCACTAAATCTGCATAGTAGGTGTTTATTAAATGTTTACTTGACATTTGTAAAGCATTTTGTTTGCAATAACTTGAACAACATATAATAGAATTATTATTCTCATTTGACAGATGAAGAAATTGTGCGTTTGAGAAATAACTTGTTGATAGTCACAGAGGCAGGATTTGAAGCCAGTCATTCTGGCTATGGTGACAATATTAGATCCATTATGACATCGATGCCCATGAACTCCATGAGGGCAAGGACCTTGTCTTATAGTTAAATGGAATCATATTTTAAATTTCAGTGTAGCACACATTTATTTTTATAATTTTTAAAAGCGCATCCAAACTTCATAACCAAATGAATATTAAATTCTTTTCAACATTGTCCCAATTTCTCTTGTAATCTTTATTAAAGTTTAGAATGGTATAAAAAGACTTCATAGTTATTAAACACCTACTGTATGTAAGGTATTGCTAGGTGTTGAGAGCTAAGTGATGAGGACCTTAACCCTAGAGGAACCTAAAATCAAGTGGGTTTAGGACAAATGTACAATTAAATATAATGCAAAGTAGAACATGAAAGTACATTTAAGGTACAAACATAATGTTATGAGGTTATATATAAGACTTTCAGTTCTGAGAGGCTGTGACAGGAAAAGAGGAGTCATCAGAGGAGAAAGAAAAAATTGTTATTATATGATCAGGAAGTTATCCAGGGAATTGAAGTAAGAACCCTGGAGATAATGCAGTTCTCTGACAATCTGATTATATCACCCTCAAAAAAAAGGTGATTTTTTTTTTCCAGTACCTTTCTTCCATAAAACTTAGTGGCTTCAATTATATGACTAAATCCATGTACATGGATTTTCTTCTCTTGAAGAATCCATTAGGAAAAACCCTTCATTCTTCATGTAATAAAGCCCTACTTCTTTAGGGCATGGATTGTTGAGACATTTTCAAATAGGAATAATGTATAGACACCAGGATGTTTATAGCCTTTGTCTTAGTTCCCTTTTTTGATCAAAAGCGCAATTTTTTTTTTTTCAAACAGCTAAGTGGAATTAAAGGAAGAGAGTAGGCATGCAACAGAATAAAGCTATCTGACCTGAATTTAACCATGATCACACCAGTATATTATCTAATTAATTGGAGTGGGAAAAGATTTCTGCTTTACAGATGTGAAAACAGGATTTCTGTATCTGTTTCCCTGGATAGTATGGCCTGTTTTGTTGCGTCAGGTAGGGGATTTTCTTGGTGTCCAGTTAGTTGTATACTTCTAGAAAATTCCAAACAGAAAGTTTGGTTGACAGTTTTGTTTTAAGAAAGAAGCACCCTTTTGTTACATTTCATGTTTTATTTGATTATGTGACTGAGTCTGGAAGCAAGAGCAAGTCTGAGCAATTTCATTTTTTTTCCTAGCCAGAAAGTTCTAATTTATCATTCTCAGATCATAATACTTGCTCCATGTAGCCTATGTAGCTCAAAGATAATATTAATGAGAAAGATCCATCACAGGGGGCCTGGTATAGACTTAAATGTCAGCAAAGCCATCTTACCCAGGTGACTTTCTTTGCCTTTATAGCAGGGCTTGGTGACAGGCTTCTGAACATGAGAAACTTTCTTCTCTTTCTGCTTTTCTCATACAGGTTAAGTACTTTTTTGGCAGATGGAAATTGGACATTTCCTCTAAAACTATGACTAAGAATGGGTGATCATCCCAGAGTATGAAGAATAGAGGAGGGGGTATCAGGAATGAACCGAATGTCATTTTTGCCTGAGATAATACTTCTTGATGGTCTAATGTGCTCTAAGAGATTTACTTAACTTTGGGGACAATTCTTTGTACCAGTGGTCGATTCAGGATCACTGAGTTTAAAGTTCTACATTCAAAGTATTAAGTGAGAGGGGAAGAATTTGAACCCTAGTCCAATTCCAAATGCAGAGCTGTTGCCATTGTACTATGCTCCTTTTATGGTAAAAGGACTTAAAACATTTAAAGAGTGTTGGCAGGATAGTTATAGGAGGGGACAGGCAAAGTAAAAGATAAGAAATAAAGACTATTAGTGTCCCCCAAAATACGATCATTCTCCATTCTCCACCTATCCTGAGGTTACAGGTACTACTTGCTTGATATAAATAGACATACTCGGGGAAAGCAGTTATTTGCAAGACTAGCCTGGCCTATTCTTCAAGTCCTTGGTTTTATTCCAATGTTTGATGGTTTCTGTGACTGGAAGCCACAGAAGTTCTTTCTCCAAGAACTTTGGAGAAAGGATTGTTCTGAGTACCTGGAAGGAAAGTCATCCTAAGCTAAGATTTCAACTCACTAGCTTTAGTCAAGTGATTGTGGTACCCAGTTTAACAAGCATCTGCTCTGCTTCTTGCACTGGTGTTATACAGTAGGATATGAAATAAAGACAAAAGTTTACATTCTTATCTTGTAGAGAGGCAGAAGTGTCACATCTCTGTGCTTAATATGCTTGGTCTTTTTTTTTTTTTTTTTTTTTTTTTTTTTTTTTTTTTTACTGAATTGTCTGTCACATATTTAGCAGTCAGTGACTAGGGTAGGGGCTGTCATAGGAGGAAGGGAGAGTGCCATCCTAAGCTTTATCTTGGTAAGAAGAATCTTGGCCAGTTACACCTCTGTAACCTTCCTGAATTCCAATTGAATAATGAATGAATGGAAAGGAAACTTGAGGTCATCTAGTTTCACTCTAGAGCTTGTTGGCTGATGAATAGCTAAACCTTTAGAAATGAGAGACGGAGACATGACTTTAGAATTTAGCAGAACTGGCTACTCCCTCTTTATTTTCTCCCCCCTCCTATGCGTGTAGACATACTTTCTCAACTTCTATCAGAAGTAATTCTCTAGTCTTTTAACTAATCTCCACCCTCAGAGGGGAGGGGGTTTGGGCTATCTCCAAGCATCGGTTTCCTCATCTAAAATACATTGCCTTGCTCAAATGAAATAATATTTGTAAAACTTACATAATGTTTCAGAAATGTATGTTCTCTTTCCTATATTTCCTAAGAATATTAGGAATTAATAGTCTTAATGTGAGGATTAAATGAAATAGTGTATGTGAAATGCTACAAAATGCCAGCTATTATTTTTTACATTCTATATGATAAACTTTTCAAACAACCATTTTCTGCCCTGCTACTGTTGCTGCTCCATCCTCTGGACTTGTCAAACGGAGGCTAGAAAGCTAAGCCACTCTGCCTTGTTTTGCCTGGTCCATGTGGCCTCATCTTTTCCAGCCATTTTCTGCTTTTCTGTACTACAAGGGTCATTGCTTTCCTACTTCCCACATCTTGTTCTGAAAATTTTATCCAATCAATACTACTAATCAATACTGTCCTTTCTGGAAAGGACACATCGGTGAATTTGCCTTCTGGTTCCCAATCTTTGTGATTTCTCAAACCAGAATGCCTTTTCTTGTTTGTGTACCAGTTCCCTTGTCAAAGTTATTTGTCCCCCATTATAATATAAACTGTTAAAGGCATTTTATGTTTGTATTGTTACCACTTTGCTCATTCATTTTGCTTTCATTCATGTATTGTCTGTGTGATTGAGGAAGTAACTTAAAATTTCAACATCTCAGGTGACCCTAAAGTTATAATTTATGAGAGAGTTGCTGGTCTCCATTAATCAATGTGCAAGCATTTTAAAAGCATCTACTTAGACCCTATGTTGGGAATTCCACTCTCAAGGAGTGTGTGACAGAGAGGGAGGGAGGAAAAGAGGGAGAGAAGGAGAGAGATCAGTGGAGAAATTTTTTTGTTTTTGTATTTTTCCCCACACTGGAAGTTCTACACACCAATGAAATAACAGATCTAGACCAAAACTTTCAGTTACCTTTTCAATTATCCATGGATAATGCTCATTCCTAGGTTCACTTTGCCTTTTCTTTGGGCACACTTCTAAAATGTCTTTCCTCCCTTAATTGTATATCCTCAAGGAATGCAATATTAAATCTGCTGGTGGGTGGTGAAGGGGATGTTTAAATATATTCCAAAACCAAGTGAAATATTATTTTGATAATTAATGCTACTGAATTATCCATGCTACTCTATTTTATTAGCACAGACAAGGCATAGCTGACAGTATTACATTAAACATTTACTAGAGAATTCTGCCTTGTTCTCTTGCCCATATCTCTTTAGAGATATATAGAGAATCACGGGAAGAATTAAATACTTTTCATCCAAAAATATGACCAGAATTGGATCATCACCTGTATTTAAGCAATAGAATAGGGTTAGAGATTTTAGGTTTTAAATGACTAAAAGTAGGATTTTTAACCACAAAGAAAGATTAAAATCTGTGGGTATATAGTAGTTGTCATTTCCAAGGGAAATGAGTTTTTGACTTATGCATGAGAAATCTGAACCATAACATAAAATATATAATGTGGATAAAGAATGTCCTGTCAAATGAGAGTCCAACCTACTAAGAAAAGCCAAGCCATCATTTCTTCTGAGCATTTTTCTAATAGTAATGAGCATTTCTCTCAATCTTACAAGGTTTATTATGTGTAAAACTGGCTTTGACTAGAAGTGAGAGGAAGTAATGAATTGGATGCCTTTCCTAGTTTAACAATAGCTTACATTTTTATAAATGTGGGTAATATGGGGTTTTATGGTTTTACAAAGCCCTTTTCTCAAATAGTACTCTATTTGAAGTAATGAATGTGATACCCTTCCTCTTTTAATAATAGTTCACATTTTTATAATGCTTTATGGTTTCCAAAGCATTTTTCTCAAATAGTACAGTTTTATAAAATAATTTAAGCGTTTGCCCCATTTTACAGATAGAGACTGATGTTAAAATAGATTAAATGACTTAGCTATAGTCACCAAAGTATCAGACCTCAGATTTGGACCAACATAAGATGCCTATCAGACTCAGAATTAGGAGTGAGCTAAGGAAATCGTTTTAAGTCATGTAAACTTGAGTAGGTATCATTTTAAAAGGCCAAAATTTCTAATCTCCCTTCTACACTACTCTCAAGACATATATAATTTCTGAAGTTAAAGGTTGTTGTTTGTGTAAAAACTGGGGGATGGAAGAGGAAAATGGATTTAATCAATCACCTCTAGCCCAATTGAAGTAATTAATAGGGTACCACATGCACTGAAACCTTTATCAAATGAGAATATATTTACAGAATTAATCAAAGAAGATTTCTAAAATAGTCACAAAAGTGTTACTATTATGTTGGTTATTATTTGATCCCTTTTAGGGGGGCTGGGGTTTCTTGTTTGGTTTTTTGGGTTGTTTTTTTTTTTTTTTTTTTTTTTTTTTTACTCATTTTATAGGAAGATATTTAAAAATGGGAAGATTTTCAATTTTTTAATGGAAGAGATAAATATTATTTCATGGGTGTAGGGAACAGTATGTGAGAACTTTTACCATTGCAGGTCAGCGCTTTTTGTACAAATTAGAGTCTTAAAGAGCTGTTTAGAGCATTAAAAATTAGCGAGAAATGTCCAGGATTACACAGCCATTAGTCAGTAGTGGACTTGAGCAATTACTTCAATTTCCTTGTTCATACAGAAGGTTTAGCAATTAGGATCTTTTGATGAATCAGCTTCACATTTGTGTCTAGAGGCTGTTAATAGAGTTATGACCTATTGTCATCCTTTTCCTTGAAGGCTAAAGAAAAGGAAAATGGATTATGATTATAATAAAATTTTAAGATAGGCACAAGAAAACAATTTTTTGAGTCTTGGAAGGCAATCACATGGCATGACATACCTTAGATTAGGGGTTTTTAAACTTGTGATTCTTGGAAAAGGGCTCCGATTTTTCTTTTCTAAAAGATAACTTTTAGGAGGCAACTAGGTGGTACATCAGCTCTGAAGTCAGTCTGTGTCTGTATCGCTCTCTCTCTCTCACACACACACACACACACACACACACACACACACATACACACACATACACACACACACACACACACATACACACACACACACACACACACACACACACACACACACACACAGTCTGGCCTCAGAATTGGCCTAGCTGTGTGACTCGGGGCAAGTCATTTAACTCCCATTGCCTCAGCAAAATAATAATAATAATAATAAATAAAAAGATAATTTTTTCAACATAAGTGGTTTTTATTTTGTAATCCTATGTTTAATTTAATTTGAATTATTAACCCTTTCATAAGTCTAGACAACCAATTAAACAAACCCAAGCCCTGATTTTTAGGTTCTAAGGTGTAAATGTATTGAAAATAACTGAGCCAGTTTAAGCTGGCTCCTGCACACTGTTGGTGTCAGTGATGTAATTAATCATGACGGTTTAGAAATGGTAGCTTAATAAAAACCTCTAACACTGGTTGCCTCTGTAAGGTTCTATGTGTTGAATATGATCATTTTGGTCTGTTTTTAAGAATATTTTCTCTCCTCCTAATTTTTTAGTAGCTCTTTTCTGGTTGAAAGTACACACACATTCTGATTGGACATTTTCCTCTTGGCTAGCATGTCTGCTCCTGATTTCACCCCCTGCCCTGCTCTCTTAGTATCAGAATTCTGTTGTTCCTATGGCAACAGCCTGATGTAGCAGGCCAGAGAAGAACCTGGAGATATTGCTGAAAATGAGAGAGCATTTATTTCTACTACCTTTGGTCATTTGGCAAGAAGAACCATTCCTCCTTAGTGCCTTATTCCTCATTGGTACAATTTTTTTGGTGAGGGCATCACTATTTGGTCACCATCTGTTTAGGGAGCTTAGGGTGAGGTGATGAGGCATTCTGTTGGAGAAGTGACCTCCACAAGACTATAGCTTGTTTTTAATGCCCGCTAGATCCATAATGGGATAAAACCAGATTCAGAGAATAAGAGTGATGGCAGGAGAAGAGTGGTGGCAAAATTTCCACTTACTTGTAAGATGAACATGGCTAGCTGATTGAGGTCCATGGTTTAAAATTATTTTGGGAGACAGCAAAAAATAAATCAACCCTAGGTTTGGAGGAAAAAAAGATGATGTAAATTATCTTATAAAACACTTATTATTGTCATAGTTCTATCTATTGAAGAGAGTTCATCTGTATCAATCATTTGAATCTGTTATCTGGGTGTTATGGGGAATATCCTACTTATTTAAAAGTCACTTTTCCAGTAATCTTAAATATCTGGAGCATAGATAGAAATAAGGCTCCTGAGCAATCGTAACATGTCACAAAGTTTGCATATTGCATTTTATTCTGAGGAGAACTCCTATCTCAGAGGCCATTTGTTCTTACTTTGGATAGAGTTATAACTATATATCTGTTTTCTCAGTTTGCAGCAAATTTGAGGCCATAAATTAGAAGGAATGGGGAGTCTGCTACAGGTAGTCAGACTGACAAGCAGTAAGAAGTGCTTGCTGACAGCCTAGAAAGTACCAGAGAGGCAGAAAAGTTAGGACACACACACACATACACACACACACACACACACACACTCTCTCTCTCTCTCTCTCTCTCTCTCTCTCTCTCTCTCTCTCTCTCTCTCTCTCTCTCTCTCTCTCTCACACACACACACACACACACACACTCTCACACACTCACTCTCCTGCCTCCTACATCTAAGTGGGAAGTCATTTAGTTCAGCAAATAATTCCAGTTACTGCAATAGCCCCTAGGAACATCATTTTATCACAGTACAGTATAATTTTTATAATTATATTTTCATGATGAGGAGTCTGAGTCAGCAGGAATAGGTTAAATTGTACTCGGTATATGCTCTTTGAAAAGGCAGGAAGCATGTAAACCATTTTTAGAAAAATTTCCAGTAAAAATGGTACTTTAAAATTTGGTGGTTTAAAGAAGGGAGAAATAGTACAAGGAAAAGAATGCTGGATGTATGTTAGTCAAAAGACTAAAATTCAAATACTGGCTTTGCTAGTTAGTCCCTATCTATCCAATGGATCCAATGATGATCAAACTTTCAAGTCTAAATTCTATGATTCCAAGAATTTCTTCCTTGAATTCTTGAAGAAAGTGGAGCCATTGGGTAAAATGGAAAAGTCTGAAAAAACAGCTAGCTTAGGTGGATAGGATGAATTTTATTTTGAATGCGATCAATTTGAAATCAGGTAAAGAGAGAATGGTTCCAGTAAGGCTTGTGAGTGATTGTTTTCTCTCTCTCTTTTTTTCCTAGTAAATTTAGTTATAATACACGTTACTGTATAAATTATGGAGAGAAAAGATCAGAGCAAAAGGGGAAAGCCATGGGAGATATGAAGAAAAATACACACACAAAGTGAACATAGCATGTGTTGATTTACATTCAGTCTTCTTAGTTCTTTTTCTGGATACAGATGGCATTTTCTTTTTAAAGTCTATTGGGAATGCTTGAATCACTGAACCACTGAGAAGAAACAAGTCTTTCCTACTTGGTCATAGCATATTCTTGCTGTTATTGTGTACAATGTATCACTGATTCTGCTTGTTTTTCTCAACATCAGTTCGTGCAAATCTTTCCAGGCCTTTCTAAAATCAGCTTGTTCATCATTTTTTATAGAACAGTAATATTGTATTACCTTCATATACCACAATTTATTCAGCCCAATTGATGGGCATCTACTCATTTTTCAATTCTTTTCTACCACAAAAAGAGCTGCTACAAATATTTTTGCACATATGGGTCCTTTTCCCTCCTTTAAAATTTCCTTGGGATACAGACCCAGTAATGGCATTGGGTATGTATGTATTTGATAGTCTTTTGGGCATAGCTGCAGATTGCTCTACAGAATGGTTGTATCATTTTACAGTTCCACCTTTAATGCATTAGTGGTCCAGTTTTCCCACATCTCCTCCAACTTTTATCACTATCTTTTCTTGTCATTTTAGCCAATTTGAGAGGTTTCTGGTGGTACCTCAGAATTGTTTTATTTTGCATTATCAAAGCATATGAAAATTGTTTTCTCTTTGAGAGAAGTATATTTAAACTCATTTTAGTGAAGAATCTGAATGCTCACTCACATGCACACACATTTACCACCCAACACATAGTAATATGCAAAGATAAAAGAAGATTAAAAAAAAAAAAAAAAGGATAACTTTTTGCCCTCAAGTGTTTTCCCTGGGAAAGCCTTCCTAATATGAAGCCAATGGTGGCTCATAATCTCTGCATCTTTTACTATGGTTGTGGATCTTAAAAGAATGAAATTCTAATTAGGAGAAAAGTGTTTTTGTTATATCTTCTACTGAATAGAAGTCATGCCTTGAAATAAATAAAGGTAGTCAAGAGGTAGGAAGGATGCATTAGGAGAAATTCCTCTAGCCTTCTTTCTCCCTTTCTGTCTGTTGTCTGTCTCTCATATACATACTCACTGTATAGATCTCTATTCCAGGTAATATGCATTGAAATGATCTCTTGAATCACACAAAAGTGATAATTTGAAATTGTTTCTGTCTCAAATATTACATCTATCCAGTAGTATCTACTCATACGGAACATGTGAGTTGTATTATCTTAAATTGTGGTATAGATTAAATCTTTCTGAGGTCTATTAATACAGACCTTCTTTTGGCCAGCTGAATAGAGATATAGCTTACAGGAGATGCTTTGGATACTAAACATTAATCTTGAAAAAAAAAGTCAGGCTAATTTGTCATCTCCAACCTCTTAAATATTTCGCATTAATCAAATATTCTTGATATCCGAGGTAGCACACTCAATGCCTAAATTCTATAAAATAAACCTAAATTTAAAATATAATGAATATGCTTTTATCTGTGAAATTCAGAAGGTTTTTCTTCTTATTTTCTTCTTATGCTTTAAATTCATTGTGAACATAGGGAGTCAGAAATCTAAGGAGCTAATTCTTGATTCCCTATCTGCTTGTATAATCCTGTCTCTCATTTAGAATTATGAAGTCATAGAATTTTCAGTTTGGAAGCTGCCTGAGAGATCATCCAATTTATCAAGAATTTATTAAGCACTTGTCAGGTCCAAGGCAGTATGCTGACATTTCCAAATTACCTGGACCAGAGGATACTTTAGAAATAGTCATCTCTTATCATCATTTCCTGCCTCCTCTAATTAGCATTGGAAGCCTTTTGTAATCTGGCTGGGGCCTATCTTTCCAGATATTTCACATTATTTGCCTTTATGTACTTTTCCAACTAAAGTGTTAGCTCTTTTGTACCCAGCATTTTATCTCCCACTTCTTTTGTCTTTTATTCCGGCTGCTAAGTGAACTATGCATAAAATAATTCCTAATTTGCAGTCCTTCACTATTCAAGGTTCAGTTCTAGAGTCTTCTCTTTCCCTAAGTCTTTAATGATCCATTAGGTCTTTTTCCAAAATAGCTTTTTGTATTTAATTTGTACATATTTTAGATTTATTTTTTAGATATATATTTCCTATAAAGTATAAACTCTTCTTTAAGGGCAGGGATTGTTTCATTTTTCATCTTTGCAGCTCCAATGCCTGAAATTTAAATTTTCCTTCAAAAAATAGATTGCTTGTCTGGGGATATGGGATAACCCTAGAATAAAGGAAAAAAGTATTGTGAAGTACAGCAAGTAAGATTTGTCTATTTTCATATTGAAATAAAAAACATTTTTTAAAAATGAGTACCCCTTTGGAAATCTAATGATAGGAACCTCTTCCCAGAATATTTTTAACTGCATAAAATAAAATACAAATAATTATATAAAATAAAACAATTGTATTGAAATACAATTATATATACACATACACATGTATATTTGTATGTATGAGTGAAGGGAGAGGGGAGAAGCCATCTAGAGCTATGAAAGCTTTTGTTTTTGATCCTGATACTTATGTCTTGAAAGTCAAAGGAAGATACTGGGCAAGATAAAAAGTACATCAGAGCTGCTGATCCCTGTCAGACACTTTAGCCTGTGACTCAGACAATGACAATAAGCCTCACCAATAATGCACCATTGATCACCATGATGATCCACAGACAGAATTCACCATTTTCCTTTTTGGCTTCTTGCTTTTATTTTGACTTTGATACCTTCTTAGTTTTTTAAAGGTTAGAGTGCCATATTAATATATATTGTGATGTTATATTATATATATGATATGTGATAATATATTATATATATTGTGATATTTTTAAAGAACAGGTACCCATTTTAGTTTTCCTTTAGGGCCTTACTTCCACAAAACCTCATTGGCATCCAATTTGGGGTTGCAAACAATAAATGCTTGGGAACCAGTACTTTAGTTACTTTATTCAATAACCTGGTATTTGGGGGATTTTCCCAGTCTACTTTGTGGTTATTTTATCTTGACATGGAAAGACTGGTCCTTTGGGTTCAAGAAAATGTTGCCTATGTGGAAAAAGCTTTATGTGACTTTGCTGCCTACTGGTTGGTCTCTATCACCTGAAGTAAAGGGCATGGAAAGCTTTGAGTGATGAATGGCCCCACTGTCTAAACTGCTCCCAAGTCTCTAGATGTCATATAGAGGCCAAACTAGGCTATGATCTCTCTTTCCTGTGTTTTGAGTGTAGCTACTGTATAGAAGGGAGGTCTGTGGTTTCTCTGCATGAGTATAAAGGCAGTAGGCAAAACTTTTCAGCTTAAAGGCATGGATTGGGAAGAGAGAAGGAAAAGGAAAACCTCCTGGAAAGTTATGAAAATGTTATCTTTGGGCCAGAAGCTGTTGTCTTGAAAGGCAAAGGAGGAAACTGAGTAAATCAAAAATGCTTTAGAGCATCTTGAGAGAGAGAGAGAGAGAGAGAGAGAGAGAGAGAGAGAGAGAGAGAGAGAGAGAGAGAAAACGACCAAGGGGGAGTGGGAGTGGGAGGGGGAGAGAGACAGACAGACAGACAGACAGACAGACAGACAGACAGACACCAAGACTGAAGCTCTTCCTGGGGAAAAGACTTGTGAATAAAAAGTCAGAAATTGTGCCCTGTCTTTTCTGAAAAGCTGCCTGACCTCAGAGCAGCATACCTTGCTGGATCATAGAAATGTCTCCTCTATCTTCCCCCTATATCCCAAACCTAGGTAGATTATTAGTGGCTAGGGTATAATTTAGTCTGTCAGAGTTTTCAGAATGTGAAAAGTCTACCACACCATACCAAAACCCCTTTTTTCATTTCTGGTTACTTAATATCTGTGGTCATAGGGCACAGTAGACGCATAGATGACAACCCACAGGTTACCCCATTACCTCAGATTCATCCAGGAGATTAAATGCCTTCTGCCAGATCTAATAGATGAATTTAAATTTGCCCTGTCACAGTTCCAAACTCATTTCCATATTTGTCATGCTAAGCAAAAAAATAAAAAATAACAGATCAAAAGGGAAAAAATATGAGAAAGGAAAAAACAAATAATCAAATAAACACTAACAAAGGTGAAAATAATATATTCTGATCTACATTCAATCTCCATAGTTCTCTCTCTGGATGTAGATACTACTTTCCATTCCAAATCTATTGGAATTGCCTTGAATCACTTCATTGTTGAAAAAAGCCAAGTCCATCACAGTTGAGCATCACATAATCTTTTTGTTACTGTGTATAATGCTCTGTTGGTTCTGCTCACTTCATTTAGCATCAATCTTTCCAGACTTTTCTGAAATCAGCCTGTTTGTCATTTCTTAAACAATAATAATATTCCATAACTTATTCAGCTATTCCCCAACTGCTGGGCATCCACTCAGTTTCCAGTTATTTGCCACTACGAAAAGAGCTACTACAAACATTTTTGCACATGTGAGTCCTTTTTTGACTTTTATGATCTCTTTGGGGTACACAACCAGTAAAGACACTGCTAGATCAAAAGATATACATAATTTTATAGTCCTTTGGGCATAGTTCCAAATTGCTTTCCAGAAAGGTTGGATCATTTAACAACTCTACCAATAATGCCTTTGTGTCCCAGTTTTCCCATATCCCCCCCCAACATTCATCATTCTCTTTTCCTGTCATCTTAGTCCATCTGAGAAGTGCGAAGTGGTACCATAGCCAACTCTTAATGATTTTCTATTTCTGCTTTTGACCCCTAAAGACAGAATAATTGATTACATCACTGATTACTTTGGAGTCTTAGAGTCTCAATGAAGTCTTCTATAATTGGTCCAAAGATTTCTGATGACCTCTTCCCCAGACTATCTGTTTAAACTTAGTAGTTTTTATGGATGTTCCCTCTGCTTTCATAGAATTTCTGAGTAGGAAGAGCCTTAAAAGGCATCTCATCTTGTCCAAACTATGGAGATGATGCTTATGCAAGTTTTTCCTTTATAAATTACTTAGTAATTGATCATTTTTCATTGCTTAAAGATACTCAGTGAGGAGGAAAGAAGGCCTCCTGAGGCAGCCCATCCCATTTTTAGACAGCTATAATTGTTGAAAGTATTTTCAGTTTCCATTACACTATCCTTTTCCCTTAAACCAAGCCTGAATTTGCCTGTTAATATCTATTCCAATTCCTAGTTTTGCCATCTGATGATCCAGTATCAATTTCCTAGAACAACTTTTTTGTTTGCATTAATCTTTACCATAACTTCTCTAAATTAAATGTAATTTAATATTCACATCATATAAACATCAACTAACTTTAGGCTGATTTTTTTTCCTGGGTCATTTTAAATATTTTTCATATTAGAGTGATTGACTCCAATAATAATGACCCATGTTGCTGCTCAGTCATTGAAGTTGTGTCCAATTCTTTGTGGAATTTTTTTGGAAAAGATACTAGAGTGGTTTGCTATTTCCTTTTTCAATTTATTTTACAAATGAGGAAATTGAGGCAAACAAGGTTAAGTTATTTACTCAGGGTTACACAGCTAGTGAATATCTGAGTCAGATTTGAACTCGAATTCTAGTGCCAGAATTCTATCACCACCTACTTGCCCCTAATAATTGGCCTATGAAGACTATCTTTTACTTGTGTAATTCTTCTACATAGTATCTACCAAAAGCATAAAAAAGCTTTTAAGAAGCTTTTTAAGAATCTTATCTGTTTTTAAAGAATTTTAATATCAAATTAATAGTTCTGGAACTGCCTTGCTATGTGACTTTTGCTTCTTTGAGCCTCAGTTTCTACATCTGCAAAATGGGACTATTGTCAACCTTTCTTTGTCAGATTAGTCATAAGAATAAAATGAATATATATAATTATGGTCCTGTATGAGAGTTTAGAGCCCATCTTTAAGCTATTAGGTTGCTTTACTCCATCTCCCAATATTCTGTATTTTCAAAATATATCAGAAATCATCTCAGGCCTATCTCTGGACATCTAGGGGAAGATGAAAAGTAGTTGAGTTCTTAAGCAAGGATGGAGGGGCTTATAAAAGATAAGAGTATTGATTACATAAAATCGAAAGACTTTTGGATGGAACAAAGATGAGAAAGAAGGTAATTGAGAAAAGAATCCTTGAATCAAATATTTCTGCTAAAGGATTGATTGACAAGAGAAATAGGCAACTAACAGAAATATTAAGATCAAAACCATTTTCTATGTCAAAGGATTTGCAAACTATTAGTCAAAGAATGCTTCAAATCATTCATAAGAGAAAGGCATATCCAAACAAATCTGAATTTACATCCAGCAAATTGACAAATATGACCAAAAAATGATAACAAACTGGAAAGACTAGAAAGACCAATGCACACGTGGAGTTATAAATTGGTCAGATCATTCTGAAAATCAATTTGGAATTCTTCATAAAGTGACTTAAAATGTCCATATCCTTTGTCCCAGAGATTCTACTGCTACGCATATATATCCAAAGCATTGAATAGTTATAACAATGCTTTTATAGTAGAAAATAATTTAAAACAAAATAGATGCCCATGAATTGGATTAAGTTGTGCCTCCTGAATTTAATGAAATGAAATAATGAATATGATGAAGACAAAGGAGCATGGGAGCACATGAACAGACACAAAGTGAAGTAAAAGCAGAGCCAAGAAAACAGTATACACAATGACTACAACAGTGTAACTGGAAAGAATAACAAAACGATTGAAACTGAATGCTGTGTGATTATAGTGACTATCTAGCCTCAATGATAATGTGGGAGAAGGGGGCCAGCTAGGTGGCGCAGTAGATAGAGCACCAGCCTGAATTCAGGAGGACCTGAGTTCAAATGTGGTCTGAGACACTTAACACTTCCTAGCTGTGTGATGGTGAGCAAGTCACTTAACCCCAGCCTCAGGGAAAAAAAAGAAAAAAAAAAAAAAGATAATGTGGGAGAAGGTACCTCTCCCCCACGTTCCCTGCATTTTTCCTTCCCTAGCTTTATAGTTAGTGGTGGAAGGTTATAGATATGGAAACACTGCATTTTAGTATCCGATTTTAACATTTTGGTTAATTGGCTGAAGTGTTTTCTCCCTTTTAATAGTTAAAAGTGATGGTCTATATTGTATTTAACTTATACTTTAACATATTGAACATGTATTAGTCAACCTGTCATCTGGGGGAAGGGATGGGGGGAAGGAGCAGGAAAATTGGAACAAAAGGTTTTGCAATTGTCAATGCTGAAAAATTACCCTTGCATATATCTTGTAAATAAAAAGCTATAATAAAAAAATTTTTAAAAAATAAATAAAAAAGAGCTGGACCAGCTTGGGGGAAAAAAAAAGTGATGGTTATCTGGAAATGAAGAGGAAGAAATACATTGGGAAATGTAATGTTGTAATAAACAAAATACATTAATAGAAATATTTTTAAAAGAAAGTGGTTAGTATTTGGAGGCTGTTAGGTGGAGTAAGTGGCATTATATTTAAGGGAAGCATAGGGACAAAAGGATGCAGAGATAGACTTATAGGAAATGCAGACTCCACTTTAAATAGTTACAGTCTCAACTCTTATTAAGGGTAACTGTCAGGAAGTCCTGAATTCACATCTCTGAACAAGTCATATAACTGCCTTGATTTTCCTCATTTCTAAAATGGGAATTTACCTACCTACTGACCTACCAGGATTGTTGTGAGGATAAAATGATGTAGTATTTGTAAAACACTTTCAAACCTTAAAATGTTATATTAATGATAAGCATTATGGTGCCTTCTTTCTTTTGATGATTTCTTATTTATCCTTTATGTAGCTCATTTGTATTTATTTGTCTGTTGTCTGTCCCTAACCTCCTTGCTGTTCCTTACATAAAATAATTTGTCTCCTTTCAGGTATTTTCACTCTATCCGATGCCATGTCATCCCCAGACTGTGAACTCTTTGGGAGATACAGACTCTCTTTTATCTTTTTTGTATCTAGCGCAATAGCATTTACTATTTTAGTATTTAGCATAGTACCTGAAACATAATAGGCCTGGAACAAAATAAGTATTTACTGATTGATTATTGATTGATATTCCACTGAAAAAAAATTGAAGCCCTTTGTCAAAAATTCTATTTTCATGTCACATCACTTAAATACCTTCTTCCTTCACACCTGTCTCACAGGAAAAGGTGACTTTTTTTTTTCCCCAAAGCAAACCTCTCTATAAATTCAAGTGACCCCATTCCAGCTTATCTTCCATATATTGCACCCTTTATCATCCCCACTCTCCATTTTTCATTTCTCCCTGTTTATTAATTGTTTGATTCTCTGTTGTCTTCCAACATACCCATGTCTCTGCTATCCTTTTAAAAAAATATCCTTCTTTAATGCCGTCATCTGCTCTTTCATTCCAAAGCCCATGAGAAGGCAAGTTACAACTGATATCTCCATTATTTCCCATTCTTCTCACTATTTTCTAATCTTTTTTTATACACTTTAGCTTTTGACTTCATTCAAACAAAATTGTTCTTTTCAAAGTTACCAGTGATCTAGATTTGAATTGCCAAATCAAATGGCCTTTGCTTAATCTTTATGCTTCTTGATCTCTGTGCAGGTTGTGACACTCAAAACATTCTTTTCTGTCTAGGTTTTCATGATACTACTCCATCCTGTTTGTCCTCCTACATGTCTGGCCACTTCTCAGTTTCCTTTGATGGATTGTCATATATTTCACACCCACTAAGGATGGATGTCTCATCTGTAAACATGTCCAAAAATGAGCTCATTATTTCCTCCCTAAATTCCTTTCCTCTTTCCAACTTTCCTACTAATGAAGGTACTGTATTCCCCTATCTCTTCAAGCTTGTCACCTAGATGGAATCAATGACTCCTTAGTCTTTCAATCTCTCATCTAACCTGTAATCAAATTTTTGATTCTACCCTCCTACTATATACCATATATAACCCTTTCTGCCTCTGACCCTGCCACCCTTTAATGTAGGCCCTCATCACCTCATTCCTGAATTATTGCAATAACCTCAAGTCTCTCTCCATTTAGTGTCAAATTAATCTTATTAAAATTCAATTCTAACTATGTCACCTTCCCACCCCTAGTTACAGTGCCCCCTTGTCACTTCCAAGATTAAATATAAAATTCTTTTTTTGGCATTCAAAACCTTTAATACCTGGTCCCTTCCCCTTTTTAGCCTTATTTCTTACTCCCATGTAATCTGAGATCCAGTGAACCTGAGCTTCTTGCTGTTCCTTGCATAAGATAATTTGTCTTCTTACTCTGAGTATTTTCTCTGTGTCCCCTGAAATTCTTTCCCTTCTCATTACATTTAATGCTCCGGTTTATCCTGTATATATCTTGTTTGTACATAGTTATTTGCATGTTATTTCTCATAAAGCTTTAAACTTCTTGAGAAGTCTTTCTTTGTGCTAAAGCACAGTACCTGGCATGTAGTAGGAAATTAATAAATACTTGTTGACAAATCCTCTTATTGTGCTGGAGGGCTTTTGTCATCTTAAGGAATGCTGATCGCTTACTATTGACTGATTCAGGCCCTTTTATGGTCATGCATGGCCTGGAAAATATCTTTTATGACACTTCTTATGTGCACATCAGTAGTCATGCTTTCACCTACTAATAGTGAAGCCTTCTAGAGCGCCTTCAATTTTGATCCTTCTAAGTTTATGGTATTCCAAGATTGAGCATCATTAGGAGAATACTGGTATTAGAAAGATATACTTTTGCAAAAAGCAAGCAGGTTAAAATAATTTCTCAAATATCATGTAGTCCAGTCTCCATAATAGTACTAATAAATTAGCCTGTATTATTGAAACATGAAAAAAGGTGTACTATTATAAGATGAGAAAAATGAATATAGCAGCAATGTGTGATAAGTGAATTATAATCAAGCCCCAAAACTAAAAAACCTTGGCTTCCTATAAAGAAATAAAGGAGCCTTATAGAATACTCAACTTCCTTCCTTCTTACATGAAACTTTTATCCATCCTTCTAGGATTATTATAATTTCTCTCCTTATGCTTAGCACAATGCCTTGCACATAGTAGGTATATTTGCTGAATTGCAATGAGCTATCTACATTTGATTCACTAGTTAACTGAAATTGTAATTGTCAATGCTGAAAAATTACCCATGCATATATCTTGTAAATAAAAAGCTATAATTAACAAGAAAAAAAAATCTCCCTATTAACCCTAGTAGACATTTTCCATCCTAACTTTCCCTTCTCACCCAACCCTCTTTTTCCAAGAAAAATGAAAACTGTTCCCCACTTTGGAAATTATAGATGTTAAATATGGAAAATCTAGATTATAAACTTCTTTGAGAGAAGGATCCATATTTTAGTTATTTTAATTTTATTGTATTGGTAGACACTACAATAAATGTTCTGACCATTCCTAAGTTTATCTAATCTTATAGCCAGGCTGTGACTCATAACTCTGACCAGGGGTGGGGCAGAAACATCACATCTGGTGACTTGCTCCTGCTTAACTTAGCTTACAAACCAAAGTCTAATTAGTGAAAAGGCACCAGGATCTTCTTTTGAGTGGGTTATTTTCATTCCTATTTTCCAAGGTAGTAGTTGTGGTCTGTATGTTCTAGATTGGGAATTTCTCTTTCATGGCCATACACTTTAACTAAATGTGGGTTTGTGGACCTGGGGGAGATACCACTCCCAACCCCCCCCCCAAAAAAAAAAACAACACAAAAAAACAAAACACATGCTTGTATTATTACATGTCTTAAATACAAATCACTACTATTCCTTCATACATTTTACACATATACATACATAGAGCAGAGACTGGTACCTGAACCCCAGCCATTTCTCAAGGCACATCATGATCTGTGATGAAATAGGTCAGTCGGAAAGTAAAGTGCTTTATCTGTTCGACCTCCAGTAATTTTTGCTGCCAGGTATTTTGTGTAACTTTCTGATGTTAAGAAAAAAAAAATTAAGACTGGATTTCTTTTACCCACTTTACTGGTAGTAGGGATTATAGGGATCATTTTACTTTTCTCTGGTCGCACCTTCTCCTGAGATAGCCACTGTATTCTTTTTTCTAGTAGTCAGTCTGTAAACATTTATTAAGCACCCTGTGTCAGGCACTGGCACCAAGGATAGAGACCTTTTTTGGTTTACCAGAAATTTATATTCTGGTGCTTACAACTTATAGACAAGGTCAGTGTCACATTATTGACTTTTAACATAATTTTAAAATATTAAACTTCTAGACTGTTTTAGAATGCTCCCATTTGTTAGTTTCATTTAGCTTTGCCTCTGTCCTTTTGTTCTTCTTATTTTGGGACTAAACTTGAACATTCCTTTTTTTTTTTTTTTTAATTAAAGCTTTTTATTTAAAAAACATATGCATTTTTTAACATTGACCCTTGCAAAACTTTCTGTTCCAAATTTTTCTCTTTCCTCCCACCCCTTTCCCTAGATGGCAGGTAGTCCAATACATGTTAAATATGTTAAAATATATGTGTGTATATTTGTGTATATATACTTATGTATACATATCTATAAAGTTATCTTGCTGCACAAGAAAAATTGGATCTAGGGGGAAAAAAATCTGAGAAAGAAAACATAATACAAGCAAACATCAACTGAAAGCGTGAAAATGCTACATGGTGGTCCACACTCAGTTCCCTGTCTCTGGCCTCTCTCTGGGTGTAGATGGCTTTCTTCATCACTGAGCAGTTGGAATTGATTTAAATCACCTCATTGCTGAAGAGAGCCATGTCCATCAGAATTGATCATCGTATAGTCTTGTTGCTGCCATGTGTAATGATCTCCTGGTCCTGCTCATTTCACTCAGCATCAGTTCATGTAAGTCTCTCCAAGTCATCTCTGAAATCATCCTGCTGGTCATTTTTTACAGAAAAATGATATTCATAACATTCATATAACACAATTTATTCAGCCATTCTCTAATTGATGGACATCCATTCAGTTTCTAGCAACTACAAAAAGGGCTGCCACAAAGATTTTTGCACACATGGCTCTCTTTCCCTCCTTTAAGATCTTTTTGGGCTATAAGTCCAATAGAAACACTGCTGATTAAAAGGCTATGCACAGTTTGATAACTTTTTGAGCATAGTTCCAAATTGCTCTCCATTCCATTCACAATTCCACTAACAATGTATCAGTGTCCCATAAACTTGAACATTCTTTTTAGGTTCATTTGTTGTTGTTCTATGATGTTGTTCTTCACACCATTTGGAATTTTCTTGGCAAAGATACTGGAATGGTTTGCCATTTCCTTCTCCAGCTCATTTTATAGAAGAGGAAACTGAGCCAAAAAAGGGTTAAGTGACTTGCCATACAGCTAATAAGTTTGAGGCTAGATTAGAACTCAGGAAGATGAGTCTTCCTAACTTCAGGCTGGGCAGCTGTGCTATCCAACCTCCCTTTCAGTTCAATAGGCTCCTAGAAAAGCAGTCCTTTTTTTTCTTCCCTTTTGTTGTTTTTATTCCTGTAAGTTTATGTTAAAACTCTTCTTTTCATAGCTAAGTGAAGTACTTTGATCTTAAAAATTCTCTGACTAGACCAGTGTCTTATTAAATTTCTCTGAATATCATGGGTTTTTCCGAAGGTGAATACTTTTCTTCTTCCTCTTTTCCATCAGTCTCCAGGCGTTCTTTTATTTCTCTCCCATTCTGCAAATTAGAGAACCTTTTACTGTCCTTGGAATTTTTCATAATTCTCTCTTTTCCTCTCCTCCCATTGGAGATCACCTTAGCTATTCTTAGAGAACTGAACATTAATCTGTAATTCCTGAACATTTGCACATCTTCAAACTCAGTTATTTAATTCCTATAGCTCCAATGTGGACAAAATTCCATATCCACAGTTATTTTCTTTTTTGAGGGACAGGGTATTTTCACTATGGTGTCCTGTAGAATTTGCCTACTGCTGTGGCAAAGCATTTACCACAAGAGGTGGATCTAAGGGAAGTTCTGGGTGGGATCTGTTAAGTTAGGTGTTGGTCTGAGGAATAATGTGGCCTTGTGGGGGAGGACTTCAGATTGCTAGCTAAGTCAAAAATAGTCTTACTAGACTATACTGTGGTAAGAGAAACCAGGAAGGGTGGTGAAGTTGTATGTAGTCACATAGTTGTATCAGCACTTTCTGGTTCCCACTTATGAAATCATAGGTCATTTTGGACACAACCCTATCTCAGTAGGCAAAATTCCCCTGATCTTGTGCAAATGAATTAACATAGTGAACAATATAATGTAAATACTTATAAGCTTGTTATGATAAGAAAATTAGACTTTAAACAAAGAGTATTTTTTAAAAAGTGTGTGTGTGAGAGAGAGACAGACAGAGATGAGACAAAAAGATAAAGATAAAACCTTTAGCAAAAGGAAAAAAAAATTCAGTTCTTTCCAAAAGTGATTGCAACTTGCTACTCCTTGAAAATGAATATAATTTTTGCCCAGAGTTTTTATTCACCAGAGCATTCCCATCCACATTCCTGGAACTAATGTCTCCTCCCTCTGTCATACTAGTAAAAGGTAGTCACTGTATGTTCTGTAGAGAAGTTAGCTAATCTACAGAGAAAAACAGACTGGTATATCAAGAATTTTTATCTTTATGGATGAGGTAATATCAATATTATTGCAGATAGAAGATATATAAAAAGGAAGAAGTTGAATTGAATTTTCCAATGCTGGATTTCTTCCTGGAACATTGATGTCCCCAGCCATTGACCTAATATTGTAAGCTCCTTCACTGTAGGAATGCAAGATTTGAAATCGGAGGACCTTGATTCAAATCCTGACTCTATCACTTGCTATCTGTGTCACTTGACTTCTCTGGGTTTCTTTCTTATTTTACTTTAAATGCTTTCTCATATCACACTTACCTATTGGATCCCATAAGGTACTACTTTATTAGTTTCAAAGTGGTACTTTATGGTCCATACTTTTAAGATTATATTAGCTTCTACCAATGTATTATTTATTAACCTTTGATACTCAGCTGCAAACAAAGGCATTTACTAAAATGTCATAGGACATTGATTATTCCCATAAACCTGAGCACCTTCTCCCCTGACACGTGGATTGGATGCATATATAGGAAGGACACACACTTAGCAAAGACAACTCATCATTTCTAGGACTACAGGACCTTGACTGTCTTCATCTTTTTATGATATCCTCATGCTGTTCCACATACACTGTCTCTAGTAGGCTTCATGGGACTGCTTCTCCTTACAGCTGTATTCCCTGGGTCTTATGTTTCCACTAAGAGATAGTTGCTCCACAGTCATTGTTTCATTCAAATTTCAGACAGATATTCTGGAAAATCTTGCTTTTACTCTCAGTCACCTTTCGAACAAATGAAATACATGCAGACTCTAATAATGCTCTGAGTAAATATTAATCTTTGAGAGATTAGATGAACAGTAATGACCTTTGTCAGTGAGAGTAGAGAGGAGAGAAAATTTCCTTCCCCTCCAGCTTTTGTAGTATAAAGTAAAAGGTAAAGAGGGATTCTCTCATAGAAGCTGGTTTTTTCTCCATAACCAACTCTCTTAATTTCCAGAGACAACATAACTATATTGACAGAACTCCCCTTGTATTGTAATCTCCAAGACTGCAACCTTTCTTTTTAAAGACCACTAAAACCATGATTGATATTTCTACTCCTATAATTCCATCAGATTTGAGGAATTTCTTTACATCTATTAAAAGAGCAAAAAAAGTACAAATATTTTATACCTTCTTAAAAAGCTATGAATGGACCATTCCCAGTTGGACACTTTATAATGTGTGAATAGATCACTTGGGGTATGAACCACTCAAGATTTCCTGCCCTTTACAAGCTGTGAATACAACCACTGATTCATTGCCTCTGTTAACTTGAGGACCAGTTGATTCTGTGATCAATCCTCTCCTGCTTCTTTACATACCTTGAAATGAGGGAGTTGGACTAGATTTTTTTTTCTACTTAGTTTATTTTTGAAACACATTGCTTTATTAATCATGTTGAAGAGAAAAATCGAAGATAAAGGGAAAAACCATGGGAGAGGGGGGAAAAAAACAAGAAAGAAGTGAACATAGCATATGTTGATTTACATTCAATCTTCATAGTCTTTTTCTGGATGTAGATGGCATTTTCTGTCCAGAATTGTTTTGGATCACTGAGAAGAATCAAGTCTTTCATAGTTGACCATTGCACATTCTTGCCGTTATTGTGTACAATGTGTTCCTTGTTCTGCTTGTTTTGTTCTTGCTCAGCCTTTCCAGGCTTTTCTAAAATCAATTTGTTCATCATTTTTTCAGTCATTTCCCAGTTTATGGGCATCTATTCATTTTCCAGTTCTTAGACCACAAAAAGGGCTGCTACAACCATTTTTGCACATGGGAATCCTTTCCCCTTCTTTATGATTTCTTTGGGATACAGACCCAGTAATTGCACTGCTGGGTCAAAAGGTATGCACAGTTTGATAGCCCTCTGAGCATAGTTCCAAATTTCTCTCCAGAATAGTTGGATCAATCACAACTTCACCAATGATGCATTAGTGGTTCCCATTTTCCCACATTCCCTCCAATATTTATCATTATCTTTTCCTGTCATCTTAGCCAATCTGAAAGGTGTGAGGTGGTACCTCAGAGTTGTGATTTCTCTAATCCGTTGTGATGTAGAATATTTTTTCATATGACTATAGATGGCTTCAATTTCATCATCTGAAAATTACCTGTTCATATTCTTTGACCATCCCTTGATATCTTTTATCAATTGGGGAATGACTTGTATTCTTATAAATTTGATACAGTTCTTTTATATATTTTAGAAATGGAACCTTTATCAGAAACACTGGTTGCAAAAGATTTTTTCCCAGCTTTACTTCCTTTTAATCTTGTTTCTGTTGGTTTTGTTTGTGCAAAAACCTTTTAATTTAATGTAGCCCATTTTGAACCAGACTAGGTGACCATTAAGCCCTATTCTGGGTCCAAATCTGGTATCTTGTGACCCTTTCAATAATTTTTCATTGCTATCTCATTCCAGCAAGCACCACAAAAAGGGATCCACTTTTTGTCTCTGTAAGGTTAACTAGGGTTGGAGGTATTTGGCTTAGTAGGAAAATTATTTACTTTCCCTACTGGCTAGATGGCATAGTGGATAAAGTATAGGGACCAGAGTCAGGAAGACCTAAATTCAGATACTTACTACTATGTGACCCTGAGCAAGTCACTTAATCTCAATTTGTATAAATTTCCTCAACTATAGAATGGAGGCAATAATAACATTTATCTCCTAGGGTTTTTGTGAGGCTCAAATAATTTCTTCCCTTCCTCAAAGTGCCTGACATATATTATGTACCTAATAAATGGGCATTTATTCCTTTTCTTCCTCTCTTTTGAAATTTCCTACTCTTTCCCAACTGCTTCTTTAGACCCAAGTGGTACTCTTGTCACTGACTTAGACTGCGCACAGTGGGGGAAGTGTTTGCTTGAATCTGGTCAGGGAAATGGGACCATAGAAAGGAAGAGGGATGTGTGTGTGTGTGTGTGTGTGTGTGTGTGTGTGTGTATGATATTATTTTTCGGTTATATATTATGTATATTATGCTAGAGACTACTAAGACAACTGCCTCCAAGAGAATAATTCCACCTCCCTATTTATTGTTCTTTTCTCCTGAAACAAACATTGGCTCATTCTTTGCCCAGGGGAATCCACAAACAGTCTGGATTAATTTTTAAACTGTTTTAAGTTTTGGAGGATGATATCCTTTCAGTAAAAATCATTGTTTCATCCAACTCCCAGACAAATATTCTGGCAAATTGGACAAAAAATTTTGCTTTTACTCTCAGCT
Organism: Sminthopsis crassicaudata; assembly: GCF_048593235.1. Lineage (NCBI taxonomy): Eukaryota > Metazoa > Chordata > Mammalia > Dasyuromorphia > Dasyuridae > Sminthopsis > Sminthopsis crassicaudata. Next base: position 314,951,192 of record NC_133620.1, on the reverse strand, counting down.
GTCTTTGAACAAATGAAATACATGCAGATTAATAATGCTTTGGGTTAACATTAATCTTTGAAAGATTAGATGAACAATAATGAAAAAAATATAAACTTTAAAGAAACAGCTTTGGAGAAATAAACATTCCTCCTGGGTAGGGGAAAGAGAATAAGCATTTTTATAATGCCTAATGTGTGCCAATCACTTTGCAAACAGCTCATGATCTTCGTAACATCCTTGGAGAGGGAAATACTATTACTATCCCTATTTTACACTGGACAAAATGTAGGGAGGCAGATGAAGGGACTCACCCAAGCTCACACAACTAGTATCTAAGGCTGTATTTTAATTCAAACCTTCATGACTTCAGGCTCAGCAACACTATTCATACTATAACTTTTAATTTTTCTTCCATTTTTTAGCCTACTGTCTCTAGCTGAAGAGGTTGAGGGACATATAGGGAAAACTTCCCTGCTTATTTCCTTATCTTAGAAATAAATTTTTCTTCAAGCTATTCTCCAGTTGATTAAATGGTCAAAGGATATGAACAGATAATTTTCAGATGAAGAAATTGAAATATTTCTAATCATATGAAAAGGTGCTCCAAATCACTATTGATAAGAGAAACGCAAAGATAACTCTGAGATACTACTACACACCTCTCAGATTGGCTAAGATGACAATGTTGGAGGGGATGTGGAAAACTGGGACACTGATGCATTGTTGGTGGAGTTGTGAATGGATCCAGCCATTCTGGAGAGCAATTTGGAACTATGCCCAAAAAGTTATCAACCTGTGCATACCCTTTGATCCAGCAATGTTTCTATTGAGCCTATATCCCAAACAAATCTTAAAGGAGGGAAAGGGACCCACATGCACAAGAATGTTTGTGGCAGCCCTCTTTGTAGTGGCCAGAAACTGGAAGTTGAATGGATGTCCATCAATTGGAGAATGGCTGAATAAATTATGGTATATGAATGTTATGGAATATTATTGTTCTGTAAGAAATGACCAGCATGATTTCAGAAAGGCCTGGAGAGACTTGTATGAACTGATACTGGGTGAAATGAACAGAATCAGGAGATCACTATATATGGCAACAACAATATTATACGATGATCAATTCTGATGGAGGTGGCTCTCTTCAACAATGAGATGAACCAAATCAATTCTAATTGTTCAGTGATGAAGAGAGCCATCTCATCTACACTCATAGGCCTTTGGGAACTGTGTATGGACCTCAACATAATATTCTCACTCTCTCTGTTGTTGTTTGCTTACATTTTGTTTGTATGTATACATATATTGGATTTAACATATATTTAACATGTATTGGACTACATGCCATCTAGGGAAGGAGGGGTGAGGGGAAGGAGGGGATAATTTGGAACAGAAGGATTTGCAAGGGTCAGTGTTGAAAAATTACTCATGCATATGTTTTTGTAAATAAAAAGCTTTAATTATAATTTTTTTTCTTTTTTTTCCCCCCCCTCTTTGAAGCCAGCAGCCACATACTACCATCCCATCCCTACAGCATATTAATTTTTTCCTTTCTTTTCTCTCTTCCTCTTTTAAAATATATATGTATATGTATATACACATAAATACATATATATATATATATACACATAAATACATATGCTTATTTATTTATTTATTTATTTGCTTGTTTATTTGTTTGTTTATCTATCTATCTATCTATTTATTTATTTATTTTGATGAGAGGTACCCTTCTGCTCTTTGCTTCTCACTTAAAGAAGTGCTGAGGTTCAGTCCCAAGACTCTCCAAGCAATCAAATCAGAAGAATCTGAGTTCAGATCTGGCTTCAGATACCTAATAGCTGTGTGACCCAAGTCACTTTACAGATTGCCTTCTCCCTCAACCTAAAAACTAAGGATACCACTTCGTTAAAGAGAGTTCTTAAGGTTCATAGCATTTAGAGTAAGAAGGGATCTAAAAACCAAATATTTCAACTGCCTCATTTAATTCTTAGAGAAACTAAGGCAAGAGTGATTATAATGATTTGCCAAGGTCATTCAGGTAATCTGGGAGTTTTAATCTTGGTCCTTTGATTTCAAATCTAATTCTTTGTCCAAAACATCCCATCTCCTCCCAAGAAGGACCTTGAGACTTTAAATTCCATAGTCAGCTCCAAGAAATAGTGTGAAATAGAGGAAAGATGACTGGACTTTGAATCAAAAGACCTCAGATTATGATTTGAGTTTCATATGTTAGTAAACTAGCTTTGTGACTAAGTCACTTAAAATTTGTGTCCTCAGTTTCTTCATCTCTAAAATCAAGATAGTGCTACCTGTCCCTTATAATTTTGTTAGTCTGTGGCATGTTGCCACTTATTCTTCAGGATAGAAAGCAAGGTACTCATGTTTAACGTATATTGGACTACTTGCCGTCTAGGGGAGGGGATAGGGGAAGGAGGGGAAATTGGACCATAAGGTTTTGCAAGGGTTAATGTTAAAGAATTATCCATGCATATGTTTTGAAAATAAAAAAGTTTTAATAAAACTTTTTTAATAAAAATAAAATGAGAAAAAAAAAGTAAGGTACTTTGGATCATGAATTTAAAACTGAGGAGACCTTAGAGGTCATCCAGACCAACTCCTTCATTTTGCAGATGAGGTATCCTTGCTTATTTAGGGACTAGACTATGAATTTTAAATTTGGCTCTCTTTGGAGTTCTAGGGCTAACCTTGAGACGTTGGGGGTGTTTTTCTCAAATGCTATCACTCATAAGCCCCTACATGATATGTTTTGCTTTTGTTGTTTACCCAGATAATCTCAAGTAACCAACTGACCCTTGATATCTCCTCTATCAATTAGATTTTCTCTCTCTCTCTCTCTCTCTCTCTCTCTCTCTCTCTCTCTCTCTCTCTCTCTCTCTTTTTTTTTTTTTTTTTTTTGAGGCAATTGGGATTAAGTAACTTGCCCAGGGTCACACAATTAGGAAGTGTCAAGTGTCTGAGGTCAAATTTGAACTTGGGTCCTCCTGACTTCAGGGTTGGTGCTTTATCCACTGAGCCACCTAGCTGCCCTCTATCAATTAGATTTTACTGTATAGGGATATTTACTGATAAAACTCTTATATAGTATTATATTATTATAGCTAGAATGATGGGAATGTTTAAGGATAAATTAAAGACAAAAATACAAAATCCTTCAAAAGCACGCGTCTAACTACTCTGTATGGCACTCATCTCTGAAGTTTGTGGGAGGAATGGACTCAAACTTTTAATAGTTATTTTCAGTATTAACTATTACTACTCCTAGCTCATCTCCAACCAACCCAATTCCTATCTAAGATTGGCCTAGCAAATGATTTGCTTATGAGATTCATTTCATTATTGGACTAAGTCAAGTAGGTTGCCTTTCACTGGGCATGGCTGCAATGGCTAATAGCAAACTCTTATAGATTCAAGTTCTTGATGAAACTTGAGAATTTTTTAAACAGATGAGATTGTGACCTAGTCTGTGCATCTCCAACACACATTCACTTGGGATCAGGAAAGAATAAACACAACAGAAATAAAAGAAACGTGGATTTCATACATTCATGGCCACATGGTAGTCTGCTTAGGCAGCTACAATCCTGACTCCCAATAGAGATCTATAGCATTTTTTTCTCCTCACTTGAGAGACAGGGACTTGGAGAGGACAGGTTGTGGCTTTTGTATGCACAATCAGTCTCCTCTCAACATCCATTTAAAAAGGTTTTTTGTCACCAAGCTGTGGGCAAACAGGAAACAGGATAACATTGCTTGCTCTGAATTGCAGGGAAAGCCTTTAGTATACATGCTCAGAAGCTGGCTCGCTAAGCTTTCAGTTGTGTTAATCATATGGCATATTCTGCATGCTGCAAGGACCAGTTTTCATTAACCAATCACCTTGTTACAGAGATAGTGGAATGAAATAACTTTCTCCAATCAAGCCAATGAAATAGTAAACCTCAAGGGTCTAGTCCACTGAGTATTCAAACCATTGCTATTCTTTCTTTACTTATAGGATAAATTTTTCTGCTTCTCTGAGAGGCTGGTGTGTGTGTGTGTGTGTGTGTGTGTGTGTGTGTGTGTGTGTGTGTGTGTGTGTGTAGCCTATTGCTCTCTGGATAAATCCAATTTAATAACAATTTTAATAAGCAATTTTAATAACAAATGATAATAATTGATCATTAATGAAGCATCTTGTAGAATTTTCTCTATAGCAAACTTGAAGAGAAATATCTACTACAGGCATTAGTATTCCTTTAGTATAAAATGATTCAGAAGAAAGAGGGCCAAGATCAAAAGATGATACAAAAGTCTTATACTTCTTTATCATGAACCCTTCAAAACAAACAAAAAGAATAGATTTGCACTGAACATGATGAGCACCAAATAACATCACAAAGAATAATATTGACTACATTTTTTAGATTAATCAACAAGCACTTATTATTTTCTATGTTCCAGCATGCTTATATACATATATTGTAGTTTAGACCTTTCCTTTAATTGATACAGAAAAGATTCATTGAAGAGAATTTTTAATAGCATTTTGTTTCCAAATGCATGTAAAGATAATTTTCAACATTTTCTTAAGATTTTGTTTCAAATTTTTCTCCCTCTCTCTCTTACTCCCCCCCAAGACAACAAATAATCTGCTACATGTACAATACTTTTAAACATAAGCATATTTCCATATTTGTATTATACAGGAAGTCAGAGCAAAAGGGAAAAAAAGTCACAAGAAAGAAAATTTAAAAAAAGCAAAAATACTATGCTTCCATCCACATTCAGTCCCCAGAGTTCTCTTTCTGGATGTGGATGGTGTTTTCCTTTCCAAGCTATTGGAGTTGTCTTGGATCACCACATTGCTGAGAAGAGCTTAAGTCTATCATAGTTGATCATCACATAAACTTGCTTTGAATAATGTTCTCTTGGTTCTGTTCTTTTCACTCAGTATCTATTCATGTAAGTATTAACTGCATTTTAATTGTCAAAAGAGACGTTCATTATTAATGAAGAAAGATTAATAATGAGAAAAAGACATGGTTAAGAATTAAGAGAATGAAGACCAATTAAGAGAATTCAACCAAGTTATTGAAAATAGAGAATGGACAATAGAAGTGATATTGGCATCAGTTATGATAATTTTGTTCAGCAATTTCTCCAAAATTAATTGGCAAAACAAAGAAACCAAAAGAGCCCAGAAACTACTTTACCAAACATTTGACTGTTAGAATATTAACTCATCTATAAAATTTTACAAAGGATAATAGATACTTATGAGCAGTATTAAAATGCAGAAAAGTAGTGGAGAGAGTAAAATCAGTTTTACAAAATCTTAGCAAGATATTTAAATAATGATCCAAATCATTTTAAGGGCATTCAAGGATGAACTGAAAAAATACAAATAGAAGGAAAATGGAAAAGATTTGCATAAACTATTTTAGCAGACTTTTTTTTTTTTTTTCATCTTGTGGTACTACCATCCTTGGAACCTAATGTCACAGCCCTTGAAATAGGAATAGCACCATGGAGGACAAGGATGGGAACAGTAACAGGCTTAAATAAATAAATAAAAGGACATAATGTCATAGTCCTTGAAGTAGGAATAGCACTATGGAGCTCAAGGATGGGAAAAGTAGCAGGATTAAAGGGGGGCGGGAATATATATATATATATATATATATATATATATATTCACACACACATATAAATGATTCATTCTCTGTGATGACACAAAATTGTGATGGCATTGAGGGTGCCTCTCAAGTAAGGAAAGGTATCAGAAGTGTGGAAAAAAATTTTTAACCTTATTAATATCTGCCCTCCCCCCCCAAAAAAAAGGTAAATGAAAAAACATCAGTAACTACTGATTTATATGCTTCACTTATATGCCAGATGTTTCCTTGAGTAATACAAAATCTTTGAGGGCTATCTATGCATGCATTTAGGCCATTCTCCATGAAAACATTAAGGAAATAAGCAGGTTTTTGCCAGTGATTAACAAGCTGTAGTGAATAGAGGTTCTGTTGTGCTTATTGTGGTTGCTGACAGGCTCTTTTTTGAACAACATTTCTCCATTTGATTTATCAAGATAATTCAAGATTTCTTGGACAATGTAAAAAAGAAATAATCCTATTCAGTGATTGTCTGATAATAATCATTAGGCAAAGCAAGAAACAGGGAGATGTTATGTTCACCATAATATTTGCCATTGTACCCGTGGAGATCCAGTGCAGAGTTCAAATTGATATGGATGTGAGTTAACAGATGTTTCTTTTTGCAGATGACATATTTTCTGCATCAAGTCTCAAGATGTTCTAGAGGTCCTTGGAAGAGATCTGTAATCAGCCAAAGGAATAGGTCTTATACATTCACAAAAGAAAGACTAAATAAATGAAGAATGTTGATTGCCCAGATTTCAAAATGCATGTGAATAGACACTCATTGGTGCTTGTCAATAGCATATATATCGAGGACTAGGCAGTGATCTGGACCTAAGATGAAAAGTATTTTTATTGGCTCCAAACTTCCCCTAAAATCCCTCCTCTCCCCCATCTTTTTGCAAGTGATATTTTCCCAGTTGTTTAGATTTGACTTTATTTGTGTGAGAAGTGTTGTGTAATTATGTTCATATAGTTCATATATATATAATTATATAATTATTGTTCATATAGTTCTTGGATTTGTCTTGGTAGGTAGACATCAGAATATTTTTTCTAGTTATTTTAAATGGAATTTCTCTTTCTATCTCTTGCTGATGGGCTTTGTCAGTAATATATAGAAATGCTGATGATTTGTGAGTTTATTTTATATCCTGCAACTTTGCTAAAACTGTTGTTTCCAGTAGAGTTTTGGATGATTTTCTAGGATTCTCGAAGCGTATCATGTCATCTATAAAGAGTGATAGTTTTATTTCCTCACTGCCTATTCTAATTCCTTTAATTTTTTTTCTTTTCTTATTTCAAAAGCCAACATTTCTAATACAATAATATTGGTGATAATGGACATCCTTGTTCCACCTGCCCCCCAGTCTTTTTAATAAAAACATTTTACTGTGTTGCTATATAGTAGTAAGACCTGATAGCACTGCCCATCAAAGAACAACTGCAACTAGGTACTAGAACTAAAACTAGAACTAAGAAATAAAAACTAGTATTGCACAGAGGACAAAGGAAGATTGGGTGTGGATATATAGCAATATAAAATCAGTGAGGAGCTCAGAAACAAACAATAAAGAATGTCACCAAGGAGTTTTATGGGAGCAAGAGAAAATGTGCCAGTCCCTACCACAGGGGATTACAGAGAGATGGCCAGAGTGTTCCTCCAGTCCCAGTAGTGAGGAAGGTTTCCAGAAAATTGGTAACTTTTCTTTTTTTTTTTTAATTAATTAATTTATTTTTATTAATTTTATAATTATAACTTTTTTTTGACAGAACATATGCATGGGTAATTTTTTACATTATCCCTTGCACTCACTTCTGTTCCAAATTTTCCCCTCCTTCCCTCCACCCCCTCTCCTAGATGGCAAGCAATCTTATACATGTTAGATATGTTATAGTATATCCTAGATACAATATATATGTGCAGAACCGAATTTTTTGTTGCACAGGAAGAATTGGATTCAGGAGGTAAAAATAACCTGGGAAGAAAAACAAAAGTGCAAACAGTTTACACTCATTTCCCAGTGTTCCTTTTCTGGGTATAGCTGATTCTGTAAATTGGTAACTTTTCAAAATGAATAAGAGTCATACTAGATGGGATACCCTAGAGGGATTTCTATCCCTATCATCTTAGGGAATTCCCAAATCAATAAGATCATGGATCCCCTTGAATATCTATGAATTATATGGCACAGAGATTGAGCACTGGTCCTGGAGCCCTGGTTGTGTGACCCTAGGCAAGGCACTTCACCCCAATAGCCTCAAAAAAACAAAAAAGAAAGAAAAGAAAAGAAAATATCTATATAGGAAACAGGCTAAATAAAGAAGTCACATGATTTGCCTTATTGTCACACAGCTAGTATCAACAGTGATTTAAACCCACTTTTTCTGACTCCTCTTTCCTTCATTGGCTCTCATGAATTTTTGGATCATTTTTCAGTTGGTTTGACTCTTTATGGCCCCATTTGGGGTTTTTTGGGGAGGTATAGTAGTATTTCCTTCTCCAGCTCACTTTACAGATGAGAAAACAAGCAAACAGGGCTAAGGTGACTTATCCAGGATCGCACTTCTAGTAAATATCTGAGTCTTCCTGACTTCAGGCTTGAATCCACTGAGCCATCTAGCTGCCCTTCATGCTTACAGAATTCCTTAACCCTTACCTCAAAAATGCTACATGAGCTCACTAAATTTAACAAGGTTTCTTCACATCTTTTTTTTCCTCTCCTTTTCAACTCCAATACTTTGCTTAACACATTGTAACAGTTTCTGTTCAGTTATCTTTCTCCCTCTTGTTTACTTATTCCCTCCTCCCCTCCACTCTGTCTTTCTCCACCCTCCTCCTTCCCCCCTCTGGGGTTCTGGGTTTTGCAGAGTCAAACTTGGCTACACCACTGGGGTCTTGGCGGAGAAAGTGCAGAGCAGCACTTCCCTCCACAAAGCTGCAATGTTCAGAACAAATCCTCCCAGGACTGGGATGCATTTTTAAAAAATGAGTCAGTAGCACGTGAGTGGAAAAGGCTAGAGCAGCCCACTGCTTCAGGAACCACCACTAAGGTCTCTTGCAGTGTAACTGCTGCTTGTCCCATAGGGAGGAAAGCATTAAGCGTCTTGGGCTAACTGGAGAGTCCCACTGAATGCAGAACTGGAGAGAAAGGGTGTTGGAGTCCCTGGGACTCCAAGTAGCCAAGAAGATAAAGAGCCTTATTATGTTATTATGTTATTATCATTATAGTTTGGGGGTGCCCAGGGATCAGGGAAATGTCACTCTCTGTAGAGAAAAGAGAACATTAGCAACTGTTCTCCATGGTAACAGAGAGCCTAGTGGGCAGTCTTGATGTATGTGGTAAAAATCCAAGATGAGATAACTTCCATGAACCTGGGAAAATCTCAATTTTAGGCCTGTGAATGGAGTATCCAAGGAATCTGGCCAGACCCTCCCACTTTTATTTTCTTAGAAAATTTTCATTATTCTTTGGAGGGCCCTTGACATTGAATCTATGAAGGTAGAGAGAGAGGGAATTTGAAAGCTGAAAGGATCTTTGGAGAACAACTAATCAAATTTGTTCATTTTTACAAAAGAAGAAACTGAGAAAAGAAACCACTTTACCCAGGGACACCCAATTCTGCTGTGGCAGAAGAGGGACTAGAGCACTGACTGGGTCTCCTGATTGCCATGCAGCCTCTAAGTACCTTCCTATTGTATATTCTCAGCTTTGAACAATCATTATCTCTGGCAGTTATAAATATTGGCATTGGTTCAGGCTGACTGACTTTTCTTAGCTCACTGCACACAAAACCACTGACCTCACCTCCTTCAATTTCACTCTTTGCTCTTTGTTCTTTCCAAAATTTTGTTCTCTTGTGCTCTTTGTTTTCTCCCAAAATACTGTACCACCCCTTCTTATTAGCTTTACCACGTGGAATATGGAAGGGACCTAGTGGTCTGGGAAGAGCTTCTCCCTAATAAACTACAGAGCTGTTTTTGTTGCCAAATTATTGTCCTGCCCCCACAGATCCTTTTTCCCCCCCCTAAAACCAGAGTAAATTTGGAGAGTTCAGAGGGCTGCTCCACCCAAGGGCAAAAACTCTTATCAGGTTATGGAGAGCAGAATTAAGTGCTCAGGAAAAATCCTTATCCCACCCCTCACCCCCAAATTCCACAAGAGTTAAGTTGGGGAAAGAACTAGGCAGAAAGTTGGGAAGGAAACAGCCTTTGGAGAGAAACAGTAGTGGGACACACCCACAGATTTCTGGACTTAGAGACCGCACTGATGTAGTGGAGATTTTCCTTTCTCCCTTCTTTTCTCTGCTTCTCTATAAATAATCTCACGTTTCCATTGTACTCTTAGATAAAGAATCTAGAAATGAGCTCTGAGGAGTCACTGGCTTCTTGAACCCAGGTGTCCTTTTTGGTCACTAGAGTTAATCACTATTATGTATTGTAGGCAATGTCTGGCGGCCTCAGAAGCAACAGGGGCTACCACATCACCTAAGGATGTGTAATGAGGTCAGTATATCTTTTTTGAAGGAGTTAATGCACTCCTTAAGTCAAGATTTAAGCTGGGTTTTTTTTTTTTTTTATGCCCTAAAAATCCTAAATTAAATCGATTATTTAAATTCAAGCAGTTGGGATTTCAGCAGTAATCCCTGAAGCTGTATCTTAGGTTGCTGGAGAAATCTTTAAAGCTTTCTGGACATCTGGTCTATTTTTAAGGTTCTAAATGACTTGGAAGGTGGGAAGCTGGGCATTTAAGATAAAGACGAGAGAATGGCAAAGCCTTCCTATATTATTAAATTCTTGATGTTGCTGACATTGTTTCTTTCCTATTCTGTGCTTTTTGTGCCAGCTAAGCAAGACCTAAAGTTTATCCAACTGCCTAATGTGCTCTCTGTTCTCACCAAGGACAGGACAAGAAGGAATATACTATGATTACCCTGAGAGATTAATGTTAGACATGAGAAGAACTTCTGATATTAGTGATATAAGGTCCTGATATAAGGACCCAGGAGAATGTGATGTTTCCTAGATGTTTTAAAGAAAAAGCAAAATACAGTAATACTCTGAAGGATCTCAGAGCTAAAAGGGACCTTGAGAAATCATCAAATGCAGTTTTCTGCCTTCAGGCAAGTAAAGGTTTGGTGACACTTTACAAATGTTGGCTTTAAAAAAAAATGATGACTTATTTTTACATCATTTCCATACTTCCTTTGTAGCAAAGCAAAACAGGCTACCAAAACCAGCATAGGAATGTCACATTGACATCTAGCAGTGTATGTAATATTCCATACCCGTAGCCCTCTTCCTCTCATAAAGAATTACATGGCATTTGACTTTTGATCTGTTGATATTTTCATTCATTCATTCAGTCATAATTACATGGCATTTAAATTTTGTCTTATCGCTTTTTTCAGTTACGGTTTTGTAGTCACTCTGCATAAATTTCCCTGCTCATTTCACTCTGCATAGGAATTATACTGTGATTCTCTGAAATTCCCATATTCTCATTTCTTATGGCACATATGAAGTATCTACTCATATTTAGGGAAGGAAGGTAGTTCCAGTTCTAATTTCTTAACCTATGAGTATGTGTGTACACACACACACACACACACACACACACACACACACACAGATATCTTAGTTTAAAAAGATATGCATTTCCCGAGAGTGATTTGAATTATCATTTTCTTTGAGCTGGGAGCTAGATGAGTTCAATTCTGGAGTTGTTAAAGGACTATATAAAGACTTAGTAGAATAAATGAGAAGAGTATGAACTGAGCAGAAAAGTGGAGGAAATAATATCCATCTCAATTGGAACTTTAGGTTCAAAGCTAGAAAGAATTTCAGGAGCAAGAGACAAAAAGGAGAAATTGAAAGAAGAGTTAACTGACCCATGGCTGAGAAAGGATAAATTAAGGTTGACTTTCAGGCCTTATTTTAGATTTTAAAACTCAGAACCTACTGGGTAAATTCCCTCTCTCTGAGTCTATCCAATAACAATTGCTATAATATCCTCTAATCATTTATTTTCTTTTTACTGATTTTGCTTCAAACATGTAGTAAGGATTAGATGTAAATATACAAAAATTTAAATTTTCATAGTACAGCAGAGTACCCAAACTCTCTATAAATGTTAAGGATTTTCTTGGGGGGGGAATATAGATTTGAGCTATTATTAGCAATTAGTATTAATGGTAGTTACTATTAATAACTTTTCATCTGATAAGATCATACATAAAATCAAAGATAGATAGACAATAGCCAAGTGTGAAAAGAATTCATCTTCATTCCCTTCCAGAATGAAGAAAAGAGAAGAAAAGATTGAGTGCCTATACCACTTGAACCTATGAGAAGCCCTACCTGCCTAAAATTTAAAACTATTGTTTTAAAGGAACACCTAACTTCATTCTAATGGGAATAATGCAGTCACTTCATTCATTTTGTCTAGCAAAGTCCTTAGCTAATGCTGGAAGATTGAGGTCTCAAAATTATGGTACTGGTATAAATAAGCCTTGGGAAGAAGTGTTTCCATAGCTTTCACTGAAGAGAGTTGGCTCATATTTTCTCTGGCACTGAAAAGAGCACTGTAACATCTCAGCTAAAGATTATACAATATCACCTATGGGCACCTGATGTCAAAGGTATAACTTCTCACTGAACAGTGAGCCTGAGACTTAGAAGACATTGACACATTCGAGAGAGAAGTTACTCTGTGAGCTGTCTAACTCAGCAGCCAAATAAACTTATTGCCCTCTCTCAGCAGCAAATTGAATTATCAAACAGAAAGGCCATACCTTATGAGGAGCAAGCTCTGTTTATCGACCCCATCCAACTTAGATGCTGTGCTTTGTGGGAAGTCAGTCCTATTGAACAGCAGAATCCACCACTCTCATCCATAATGAATTTTGTGAGGAGTCTAGAAAAAGGAGTAAATTTAATTGTGAATTGCTTTTGTCATGTGTTCCCCAAACATATGTACCTCACTACCATTTTAAGAAATACAGTGCATACTAGAAACAATAAATGACAAATGCAGATCTTCTTGACCATTTTTATTTTTCCTTTCAGAACAACAGACTAGAAATAGGAACATGAGGTGAAATTAAAGTCACTGAGTTGACCCCAACTGGAAATGAATTCCTCGAATTTATCCCAAGTATATTCTAGTCCTATAATCCTTTGTACTTAGTATTTGGATAGTCATTTGATTTAGATCTTAAATATAGCGCTGTAATTTCCAGAGTGGATACCATAAAAAGAGAATAATTTAGATTTGGGAGGTCATCTAGTTTAACTCCTTGCCTCTTTTTACAAGCTAGCAAGACATGCAAGTGATTCTGATCCATCAGAGTTATCGCTCCTTATGAGTTTTTTGGGGAAACAGGATTTCATTGTTGTAGATAATTTCTGGTATAGAAATTTCTTCCATTAATATAGGTGACAGTTTGTAATATATAGTCTTAGAATTTAGTAGGATATAGAGTAATTGAGGGATTTGCCCATAGTCACACACCTAGTGTCAGCTTTCCCTGCCTCTGCCCTATGCATTTGGTCACTGATGGGCATTCACAGCAGTGGTAAATATCTTTTAACTATGATCCTCTTTGAAGTGATAAAATAAAATAGGCACTAGGAGTATTGTAAATTGAATATTGTAGGGGGCAGCTAGGTGGCGCAGTGGATAGAGCACCAGCCCTGAATTCAGGAGGACCCGAGTTCAAATGTGGTCTCAGACACTTAACACTTCCTAGCTGTGTGACCCTGGGCAAGTCACTTAACCCCAGCCTCAGAGGGGGAAAAATTGAATATTGTAAAAATAATATTATAGAAATTCAGTTAACAATAAAGAAATTGTCATAGATATTCATCACGGTCACAAAAGTTTTGCTATTTTAATATGTGAATAGCACCCAAGAATTACTAAAGAATGGAGTTTTAACAATAAGGAGGAAGACAAGTTCCCTAGTAGAACTCTAACAAGGCATTAAAAGGAAGACACCATGAGGTAGGAGAATACCATAAAATAGTGGGCTAAATCCATAGAGAAATTTAGCAGTAACCCCAAAAAGGGGCTAGCAGAAGAAAGGGATTACACTATTGATTGATGGGTTAAAGGAACTTAGCTAAATTGGGAATATTATGATCCTATCTATGTTTCAAACTTTCTCTGCAAAGGCCCACCTAGCTATCCAGACCTCATTATTCTTGATCTTTCTCTGATATTCACAATCTTGCCTAAACTAGCAGCTTAATCTCTTGAGGATTTTTACATTGGAAATAGCAGAATCTTAGAGTTGGAAGTGCCCTCATGAGTAATCTTTCTTGTCTAGTAAAGAAAGCATGCTGAGTTCTGGCCCTGCTAAGTATAGTTTGAGTTTAGGGGACATTTCCTTCTGTTAGGTTTGATTTGGAAGGACTGTCTATTCAGCAAGAAAGATTTTCAGACTAAACTATGTTTCTCTCCTGGTCCTTAGAGGGGAGAGTCTTTTCGAAGGTAATTGAGAATTTGTGACCTGTGGGAGAAATCTCCCTCCTCACTCCCAAATGCTTTTTCAGGTAGGGTTAATGTGACTTGTGACTTTTAGCATCGCCTTCCCATCGTTCATTTCTTTCTCCATTCATCATTGGAATTTGTATGGCTGCTTAATTGCAGTGGAAAATTCACTGGAAATATCCTGTTTGTCATTTAAAGTCCCTCACAGTCTGTTTTTCCAGGTTGATTAAACATCACTTCTCACTTCTCATTCTAGTTAAACTGACCAACGTCTTCATGTTTCCCATATTGTTCATGTTTGGAATGTTCTTCAACTTCTGGAACCCTTAAGTTCTTTCAGTGGTGAACTCCTGGTCCACCTTTCCTCATTTTTTCAAAGTTGTTTATGTACACAAAAATTTCTTATTTGAGGAGATTTATATTCTCCATTTAAGGCAGCCAGGCATTTTAAGGCACAGTGGATAGTATGCCAAGTCTAGAGTCAGGAAGATATATTCAAATCTAGCCTTAGACACTTCCTAGCTATGTGTCCCTGGGCAAGTCACTATTTGCTTCAGTTTTCTCATCTGTAAAATGAGTGGGAGAAGGAAATGGCAAATCACTCTAATATGTTTGCTAAGAAAGCTCTAAAAAGGTCACAAAAAGTTGAACATGACTCCAAAAACACCCTGCATTTGCTCATCTACAAGCATATTTTATTCCATTATGTTAAGGTCTTGAGAGTAGAAATTCACTTATGCATTTATTATCTTCTGTGATCTAGCACAGTGCCTAAAACTTGGTAAACACTTAAATTTAATGATTGAAAAATTGCACCTAAGGAAGGCAGGTGGGTGAAAGATCTTGGAGAGCCATCCTAGAGTATTGAATAAATTAGAGCTGTTTAATCTGGAGAAGTGAAGACTTTTAGGGAGACATGATGCATCTGAGAATTTGAATAATTTTTAATATGGAAAACTTATTCTCTTTGCCGTAGAGGTGAAAACCAGGAGTAATGGTTGGGATTGTCAATAGACAAATTTAGGCATATTTCTAGAATTGGTAAATGGTTCCTAACTATTAAAACTGCCCAAAAGAGGAATGGTCTGTCTCTGCTAGACACAATGGGCTGCCCTTCATTAAAGGTCTTTGAGCAGAAGCTGCATAGAGCATTTATCTGTTAGGTACTTGCCTTAGTACAGTGCCTGTACAGTACAGTGCATGTAGTAGGTTAACAAATGCTTGTTGTTAGGTTGGCTTAGACATCCACTGTGATCTCTTTCTACTCTAAGGTTCTGGGGTTCTGTGGATCATTTTCCCTGGACTTTTGAATCTCCACCTTCCTAGGTGTTTTTTGTTTGTTTGTTTGTTTGTTTGTTTTTGTTTTCATTTCAAATCCTGTTGGCTTGATAGAAATTGTTTTTACAGGCTTCTTGAGGGGGGAAATGACATCATGTGGTCTCTTCAGCTGAGCTAACCCAGAGTGGTGGAGGGAAATGGGTTTTGGTAACTCATGCTTTTAATTCAGTTGACGTTTGGCATTCCAATAGCAAACGTCTGGCAATAAATTTGCCAAGCAGTATATCACTTTTGATCTCAAACCCAAATATTGTGTTAATGGCAAAAATAAAATCTGAACCAAGTAAAGGAAAGGCTGGGGTTTTTTTTCTGGCTGGATGCAGCTGTAACAATAGATGGGTTAAGAATACTTCTCTTCTTGTTTGTAAAACCATAGAGCAAGGGTTCTTAAATTTGTGTGTATCATGGACTCCTTTGACAATCTGTAGAGATTGTGGACCCTTTCTCAAAATGTATCCAGAATTATAAAAGAAACCAATTTCATTAATTTCATTTTGTAAATCATCAAAAAAAATTTTTACTTGCTTTTTTTCTCCCCTACAGCAATTTGGGTTAAGTGACTTGCCCAGAGTCATATAGCTAGGAATATACTTTATCTGAGGCCAGATTTGAAATCAGGTCCTCCTGACTTCAAGGCTAGTGCTCTATTTACTGCACCATCTACTTTCCCCCAAATTTTTTTTTAAAAAACAAGTTAACAAGATCCCAGAAATAAGAACCCTAGATTCACATGTACTTGGCTAATACCCTCACAAGTGAGAGAGGTTCTATGTTATGCAAAGCATTTTGCATTAGAGGAGCCTATCTCTATGGGCTATAGAAGCAGGTAGGTGTTTAGTGAATAGAGTGTTAAACTGAAGTCAAAAAGACCTGAACTCAATTTAGGGAGTGAATGAGTTCTCCTAATAGCTAAAGGTTTATCCGTTTATGAATAAAAACTTTTTTTTTTCATATTTTTAACCAATACGGAAGAAAATCTTTCAAAAATATCATGTCCTACCCACCTCTCATGATATCTTTTGTTTTCTTCTTTATCAGAATATACTGAACAAAATCTAAACTTTTTTTTTGATGACTCAGGAATCTTATTATGAACATCTTTTTGTACTTAGCTGGTATATGGTTATGCCTCCATAGCCAATGAAGTATAAGGTATCATTTGTGCCTGTTCTGAATATCCCTCTTTCACTGTGCTTTTTGAGTTCTTAAGTCTGTGGTTTACAGTTTTTTCCTGTCTTTTTCCTTGTTGTCAGCTGTCAGTTCTTTCTGTTATCAATACAACTGCCATCATAGTCCTTCTTCTTTCCCTTTTAAATTGACTACTTCTAATATGTTATGGGCTTATAGAAACCTCAGAATTAAGCTTATTTGAATTGTGTGTAAAGTAGGAGAAAAGCCACACTGAGTGAAGACCTCCCTAGTCATTCCTTCTGACTGCCTAGAGGTTTTTCTGCTTCCTTCCCTCATTCGTGCTGAATCAGCTGGTATTGTCAGAAAAATGAGTTCCTGATAGCTGAGGCATTACTATATTCAACTTTATGGTTGTAATATTATGCTTATCTGATAAGCAATGGTACAAGAATCAGTGATCATACTATATGAATAACACATCATGAAGTCTGATGGGACAAATGAGTATTAAAATTAAATAAAATGTCAAAAGTCTGACCTGTTTACTTAATTATCATATAGCATACAAACTTATGAGACATTTAATTAGGCATAGATGAGAGAAAATGGAAAGGTACACAGATAAACTTCACTTTTGTAGCCACCCAATCCTGCTCGTTTTGGTGACTCTGGAAGTGTCCTGCTGACAGAACAGCTGAAATGCTTCCACCCTAGCTTTTAAGGCATAAACCTTTTGGTTTATTTGGGACTGGGACTAAAGAGTCACAGATTATTAGAGTTTAAAATATTCTCAAAATTAGTTCTGCTCTTCAGAGGAGAAAATGAAAGCCCAAAATAGAGAAGGAGCTTGTCAAAGTTCATACAGCTTATTAGTAGCAGAGCTGGGACTCAAATTCAGATCTGATTTTTGTCTCCTCAGGGCTCAGCCAGGTCATATGAGGAAGGAATTCTTAGAGCAAGTGAGTTGATTCCCAGAAACTTGAGGAATTTCAGAAATCAGAATTAAGCCAGAATTTCTTCCCTTTTTGCTTATGTTACAGTAATCCCCAACCCTCTGAACTAATGATGATAAAATTGTCTCTATGTTCTTAGACTTAGTATTTTGATCCTTAAATCCTTCTCCAAAGCAGCTCGAGGATTTGTGTGGCATCTACAAATGACTAGACTTGGAATCAGGAAAGACCTGGCTTCATTATCAGCTCCAGGGTATCAGGTGGCAGGACATGTGGCTTCAAATTTAATGAGGATTATTTTTGTCTGTTACTCATAGAATGCTCAATTTGGAAAGTACCTTAGTGCAATAATTTCTAACACCTTATAATTATGCTTTGTAATTTGGGTTTTAAAAAATTACATCATTCATGTTAGCTTTCCCCCCATTTTTCTTCATTACAAAGAGGGGTTTTTTGATAAAGGGAAAGAATAACATTGTGAAATATAGGTGATATAAAAGATATCAATAAAATTTTATTTTAAAAGCTAAATCAAGAAATTGGACATTTTGGGAAAATTTGGCCACTTTTCATTCCAGAAATTTACAACTGGGCATGTAAAGATTCTTTCTGCTTATTCTCACCTTTTCCAGTAAAACTGATCTGTGAGAAGACTATTTTTCTTGGGATTTTTCTGTATCCTTTCTGATTTGAGAACTAAGTATCCAAGAAGAATGCAAATTCCTTTAGGGAATTTTCATCTTTTTCATCTTATTTTTGTTTTCTCTAGTACAGAAGTGTCAAATACTCTGCTCGTGGACAGCATTGTGAACCACAACACTCCTAAATACTATCCAAACCAGATTAAAACATAACTGGGAAGTTTTTACCAACATTAGAGCAATAAATATTAACAAAAAGCCTACAACAGCATATTCAAATATTATATACTTGATCAGCTTGGATTTATAACCTGGTAGGTTCAATGTTGGGAAAACTATAGACACAGTAAATCAGGTGGAAAAACAAAAATAATAAAAACAGACTGATCATATTAATACAAGTAATCTTTTGATAAAATACAATTTGTTAGAAACACTTAAAAGTAAAGGAGCAATTGCATATTTTCTTAATGTGATAAATATATCTGTCTAAGCCTTCTTAATAAGATCATGGATAAAGCAATTATATCCTTTCTTTCATATAGTTCTAGATAGGTTTGCTGTATCAAGAAAAAATAAAGAGAAATTGAAATAATACTCATAGGTGAAGAGACCACAAGAAAAGTTTGAAGAATTTATATCACATTTCTTTACATCTTATGGCTTCAGATTGTGGATTCCCAGGCAAAGAAATTTGGAAGTAATATAAGGGACAGATGGAGAGGGGAAAATCACAACCTTTCTAAAACTTGAAATATGAGAATGATAATACCTATAGTATCTACCTCACAATGTTGTTACCACTAAATGAGATTGTGTTTGAAAAAGCATTTTATAAATAATAAGATGCTATATAAATGTCAGCTATTGTTATTATGAGGCAGCTGATGGATTAGTGCCAGACCTGATATCAGGAATACTCACCTTTCTGAGCTTAAATCTGGCCTCAGACACTTATTAGTTGTATGACCTTGGGCAAGCCACCAAACCTTTATCTTCATCTATAAAATGAGCTGAAGAAGGAAATGGCAAACCACTCCAGAGTCTTTTCCAAGAAAATCCCAGATGGAATTTGAGTTTGACACAACTTCAATGACAGCAATAACAACAAATTGTTATTCATTTGCATATTTGGAAATCAATGTTTCTCTTCCACCACCAAGCACATTATAAAGTATTTTTTAATTGAATGAGTGAATGTTAGCCCTTAGGAACAAGGGATAGCAGATTATAGTTGAGATTTACATACAGCATTATTATTATCTTCTCCCAAATCCATCTCTCCTTTAAACTTATCTTTTGAGAGCACCTTTCAGACAGCCAGAATTCTAACTTAAGTTCAGGGTCAGCCTTGACTAATTCCCTTTTTGTTACCCTCCTTGACCAGGCTTGGTATTTCTACTGTCAAATTGGTAATTCTACTTCCATATTTCACTCATGTTTTCCTTCCACTTATATAATCACCAACCTGCTTCAAAATTGCATATATTGCCTGTGCCTTGGCAACAGTTTCCAAATTGGAAAACTAGCTTCTAGTCCCCCCTCCAATCTATCTATAGAAGTGGTGTCAAACTAAAGTAGCCAAACTGAACATAAATCTCTGCTGCCTGTATATTGACTTAGAAAACCACATATTAACATTATCTGCATCCTATTGTATTTTTATTAATTTTGTTAAATAATTCTCAATTACCTTTTAACCTAGTTCTAGCAATAGTAAGAATATTGTGGATCTCAATGTGGCTCTGTCTTATGTCATGGTTGACACCTGAAGTGAAGCAATGCTCTTTTTTGCCTCATGATGGGCAAAGAGAAGGAAACCTAATCCACTGTTCCTTATTCTCCCTTCTAGCAGCCAATCAAGCACCAAAATAAGACCTGGGCTGCTACTTCCAGTCATCCACCTTGCTGATATGTTCAGGTTTCCTAATTATCTCTTTGTTTCTTGTAGTGATCAGAGCCAAAGCTGTCAGCGGGAAAGAAGTAGATTCTGGAAATGATATTTATGGAAACCCCATCAAAAGGATTCAATATGAGATCAAACAGATAAAGGTAACCAATGACTTCACAACATAAGGCTGTCTTTCTAGTTTTATTTCTAGGATAGTTGATTAACATTTTTACAATCAATGGTTCAGACAAAGGTTTCATTTCTACAATATATAGAGAAGTGACTGAAATTTATAAGAATTCAAGCCATTCTCTAATTGATAAAGGGTCAAAGGATATGAACAGAAAATTTTCAGATGATGAAATTGAAACTTTCTAATCATATGAAAAGGTGCTCCAAATCACAGATCACAGAAATGCAAATTAACAACTCAGATACCACTAAACAGCTTTTAGATTATCTTTTCCTGTCATCTTAGCTAATGACGATTGTTGGAGGGGATGTGAAAAAACTGGGACACTAATATATTGTTGGTGGATTTGTGAACTGATCCCACCATTCTGAAGAACAATTTGGAACTTTATCCAAAGGGCTATCAAACTGTGCATAACCTTTGATCCAGCAGTGTTTCTACTGGCTTATATTTCAAAGAGATCTTAAAGGAGGGAAAGGGACCCACATGTGCAAGAATGTTTGTGGCAGCCCTTTTTGAAGTATCAAAAAACTGGAAACTGAGTGGATGCCCATCAGTTGGAGAATGGCTGAATAAGTATATTATATAAATATGGTATATGAATGTTATAGAATATTATTGTTCTATAAGAAACAATCAGCAGGATGATTTCAGAGAGGCCTGGAGAGACTTAAATGAACTGATGCTGAGTGAAATGAGCAAAACCAGCAGAACGTTGTACATGCCAATGGCAAGATTATAAAATGATCAATTCTGATGGACGTGGTTGTTTTCAGCAATGAGATGATTGAGACCAGTTCCAATGATCTTGTGATGAAGAGAGCCATCTACCCTCAGAGAGAGGGTTGTGGGGAGTGAGTGTGGATCACAACATAGCATTTTCACTTCTTTTATTATTTGCTCGCATCTTATTTTTTCTCATTTTTTTTCTTTTTGATCTGATTTTTTCTTATGCAGCAAGATAATTGTATAAATAGGTATGCATATATTAGATTGAACATTTTTATCATGTTTAATATATATTGAATTACTTGCCATCTAGGGGAGGGGGGTGGGAGGAAGGGGAGGAAAATTAGAACACAAGATTTTGCAAGAGTTAGTGTTGAAAAATTATCCATGTGTATGTTTTGAAATGAAAAAGCTTTAATTAAAAAAACAAACAAACAAACAAACAAACAAACAAAAAAAAAAACAACTCCTGAGTTCAAATTCTGCCTCATACACTTAATAATTTGAGAAAACTTGGGCAAGACACTTAACTACTCTCAGCCTCAGTTTCCTCATATATAAGGAGATGGTAACCATTTACCAGGATTGTTGTGTGGATCAAATGACAAAATGTATATATGGTACTTTGCAAGCATCAGAGTACTATATAAATGCCAACTGTCATAATTCATCATTATAGATGAATGTAACTAATCACTTAAATACTATCTATATGCCAGGGAGGCAGGAAGGTAAAGAGCACTAGGCCCTCAATAAAATCTGAGTTCAAACTTGGCCTCAGATATTGGGAAAGGAAACGGCAAATTCTCCAGTATCTTTGCCAAGAAAACTCCATGGGCAGCCTTGGATGCTCTTGGTTCACAGGATCATGAAGAGTCAGAGAAAACGGAACAATAACAACGTTCCAGAACTGTACCAGGTGCCAAGAACATAAAACCAAAAGTAAATTAGTTTCTGCTCTCAGAAAAACTTATTTGAGGATAAAATATAAACTTTCATCACAGAAACACAGATGACACTAAAGTTCTTTTTTGTTTCTGGCTTTTATCATCATTATTATCAGGAGGAGCTGGGGCAAGTGGCAGGTAATTAGATAATAAATTTGTAAAATGAGGTATTTATAAAATATTTTAAACTTTAATGTGCTATATAAATGTTAGCTATTTTAATTAATATACCAACAACTATGAAAATTTACACAAAGTAATATTGGAAGAAGGCAGTAGTGGTAGAAGGGTGCACTTGGGATTAATTCTGGGAGAAAAATGTGTATTCTAAGAAGTGAAAGATGAAGAGGGTTTTGCAAAAGTGGAGATGGACTATATTGTACATGTCATGGATGAGACGCAATAAAAAGATTAATTTGAATGTACTGTATTACTCATGAAGTGAAATCATGTTTAATAAGGATAAGAAGATAAGTTTGGGCTAGATAGTGAACACGAGTTGATATTTAACTAGAGATGTTAGGGAATCATTAAAGTTTATTAACTTGATTAGACCTGAACTTTGTCAATTACTTTGGTATTTGTGTGCATGATGAACTTGGAATGGGAAGAGACTTGAGGTAAGATCAGTTGGTAACCCCAACTTGTTGTTTTTCCAGAAAGGGTGAGAAGAAAGGTATGGATACAAAAGATGTAGTGTACAAAAGTGTAGATAGAGGCAAACAGACTTGGCCATTTATTTACTATGGAGTAAGAGGGAGAAATCAAAGATGCTGCTGATGCTAAGCAGCTTCAAGGTGAATTATGCCCTTGACAGGAGCAGGGAAGCACTGAGGAGATTATATATTAAAATAATTTTGTAGTATGATCCCCTTTATTTAAAGAAGAAATTTCTTAATCAAATCTACTTTTCAAAATATGTTATGAAGCATATCTTTTCACTTTTATATTGAAGTCATATTGAAAATTCACAAATGAAGCCACATTGAGCATGGTGATGTTAAATTGTATTTTTACAGAGTTTGAAAATGGGGGGTGGAGAGAAGCTTAAGACTATAGGGCACTGAAGCCAAGATGGGGAAGAATGCAAGGCTTAAGTTTAATAAAAGAGTAACTAAAGAGTGTGAATCAGGAACTGAGGTACTGAGGAAATCTCAGAATGAAGAATATAGAAGGAATCTGCTTGGGGATGAAGAAGGACTGGTCTTGGGAAGATCAGTCAAAGGGAATTATAAAACACTGATCATGGTAGTCACAAGTAGGTTATATACATAGGCTCTAATATTTCTAGTGATGGCAGATTTTCATATTAACAGCAATTCTTGAGAAACAGATTAGAAGATATTCTTAAGGCACACATTTGATTATTTCATCACCAGATTAACAATCTTAACTAGTTCCTTATTTCCTCTGTAGGGGCAGCTAAGTGGCAGGATAGAGAGTGCCAGGCTTGGGGTCAGGATGACTCATCTACCTGACTTGAAATCTGGCCTCAGATTGTTGCCAGCTGGTTGACCCTGGACAAGTCACTTTTCTTCAGTTCTTCATCTGTACAATGAGCTGGAGCAGGAAATGGCAAAACATTTCAGTAATTCCACCCAAAAAGCCCTTATGTGATCATGAGGAGTCAGGCACAACTGAAAATGATTGAGTGATATTTCCTCTATAATAAAATAAATATTCCTCTGTTGGAATGTATTTAAGTATCTTCACAGTTCGGACTCCAGTTTTTCTTCCTTGAGTTATCACATAATTCCCTTTCTACTCTGTGTTCCAGTCAATAACATACCTTATTATTTGCAGTAGCATTTCATTCCCCATTTCTCTGCCTTGGTACAGAATGTGCCTCATCTTTGAAACATTTTCCCTCTTCAATATCACCTTTTGGAATCCCTTATACTTCTTTTTTTTTCCCCCCTGAGGCTGGGGTTAAGTGATTTGCCCAGGGTCACACAGCTAGGAAGTGGTAAGTGTCTGAGACCAAATTTGAACTCGGGTCCTCCTGAATTCAAGGCTGGTGCTCTATCCACTGCACCTCCTAGCTGCCCCTCCCTTATGCTTTTCAAAAGTTAGCTTAAATTGTGCCTGCTATAACAAGCTTTTCTTGATTTTCCCAGCATTCTCCTCCTAACCCATTATATAACATATAATAACTTATTAAATATACTTACTATAAAAATATAATAAATTTATATTTATTTGTACATACTTTGTGTTACTCATCAATGTGCCTTGTACTTTTTCTGTAGAACATAAGCTCCCCAAGGACAGATCATTTCATTTACCTCATTGTGCCCCTAGAATCTTGCATGGTACATTGGCACAGAAAATTTGGCTCTTGGCCATAATTTGTCAATTCTCTGTACTAGAAGATTTCCAAGTTCTGTCCTAGGTACGATAGTCCATTATTCTCATGTGCCTATACTTGCTCATGAAGTTCATCACCAATCCACTGAAATTGAGAATCAGTTTTTTTTATCTTTTCTTACTCTGTGATCTATCCTTCCAATTGTATAATGCTCATACCTGCAGTGCTCTGCCTTCCCTCTGGGAATCCTGAGGTCCCTGTAAGG
This sequence comes from Sminthopsis crassicaudata, assembly GCF_048593235.1. Classification (NCBI taxonomy): domain Eukaryota; kingdom Metazoa; phylum Chordata; class Mammalia; order Dasyuromorphia; family Dasyuridae; genus Sminthopsis; species Sminthopsis crassicaudata. Next base: position 314,926,656 of record NC_133620.1, on the reverse strand, counting down.
ATCAGCTGGAATGCTTTCCCCAGAAGTCCCAGGCCTGAAATTATTTCTTACCTATTTTGTATTTACTTATTGAGTACATAGTCTTCCCACCCTCACTGCTTAATAAGGCAAGGTAAAGGCTGATTTTTTTTTTCATTTTAATTTTTAATAGTATTTTATTTTTCCAAATACATGCAAGAATGCCTCGACATTCACCTTTGCAAAATCTTGTTCCAAATTTTTCTCCCTCCTGACTCTCCCCATTCCCAAGACAGTTAGCAGTCTAACATAGATATCTGCAGTTCTTCTAAATATATTTTCATATTCATCATGCTGCAAAAGAAAAATCAGATCAAAAGGGGAAAAAAAAAAACATGAGAAAAAAGGTGAAAATATTATGCTTTGATCCACACTCAGTCTTCATAATTTTCTCTCACGTTTCAGACAGCACTTTCCATTCCAAGTCTATTGGTATTTTTTTCGAATCACCTCATTGTTGAAAAGAGCCAAATCCATCAAAGCTGATCATTCCATAACCTTGTTGTAATTGTTTATAATGTTTTCTTGGTTCTGTTTTCCAGGCTTTTCTGAAATCAGCCTGCTCATCATTTCTTATAAAACAATAATATTTCATTACATTCATATACCATAACATTCCCCAACAGCTGGGCATCCACTCAATTTCTACTTCCTTGCCTCAGCAAAAAGGCTTGCTGCAAACATTTTTACACATGTGGAGGCCTGATTTTGTTTTTGCCCTTGCACTAAATAGTAAATGCTTAATTGAGGGTTAGAATATTCTGGCAAGGTAAGCTTTGTGAATTGAGATCTAAGCTGAAAGTTACAAAAGTGGGATGTGAAAAAGGGGAGGAAGAGAAGCAGCTGTTCCATGGGGAGATGATAACATGAGGAAAGCAAGGAGGTCAGAACAAGAAAGAGACTGATCTACCTAAAGTACAAAATGTTTTTGAGGAAATAGATGGAAATAAGATTGGGGAAAGAAAGTTGGGCAGAATGATTGAGGACCTTGAAAACTGGTCAGATGAGTTGGGAATTCTCTGATAAGAAATAAGGAGTCGTTGACAGTTTTGGAACAAGGGAGTGACATGATGTTGTCAGTAATATGGAAGGAAGATTAATCTGGTAAAGCTATGCAGGATGGTTAGAATCAGAGAAGCCAGCTAGGAGGCTGTTGAAATAATCCAGGAGTAATGTGATAAGAGACTGGACTGTTGTGATGATAGTGATAATAACTAGCATTTTTAATTCCTACTGTGTTTCAGGCACAGTGCTAAGTAGTTTACAATTATCTTATTTAATCCCCAATGCTGTGAGGCAGGTGTTATTATTATCCCCATACTACATTTGATTTTAGTAAGTGGAGGTGGTACATATCTTTCTGAATTAAAATCAATCCTTTACTTAATGACAATTATTTATCTGAACGTTGTTTAACCCATAAAGCAAATGTCTGATGGAAATTCTTCTGCTGGAATGTTACTGTGGTACCATCTTCCAGTAAGATGATGGTACTAACAAAGACAGGGGAGTTGGGAGAGTTAGTTTATGGAGGTGAGGAAGGAAGATGACTTTCAGTTTGGATTGTTGCAAGATATTAAAGTGGGAATTTCTATCTATCCATTAGAGATTACAGGATTAGTGTTACATAGATAGGTTTCAACAAAGGAGGGGCAGCTAGAAAATACCAGGCCTAGGGTAAAGAGGACCAGTTCAAATTTGGCCTTAGGCACTTACTAGTGTGATCTTGGACAAGTCCCTTAACCCAGATTGCCTCAAAATAGCTACATAAATAAATAAAAAGGATGGGGAGAGAAAAATATAATATTGCTAGTCTACAGAGAGTGGAAGAGACATTGATAATCAAAATAGGTTAAATGTATAATATTAACACAATAACTTCGAAACATTTGAGTTTGTTCCTACCTTAGATCCTTCATTCATAAAGTAGGAAAGAGAAGGTCTTTTCTGACTTCACTGAAGTATTTTGTAAATTAAGGTAATAATGTTCGTATAGCACTGTTGACTCTTGAGAGTGAATATATTTTTGTCATCAGCAACATGACATTAGCATTATATGTTAAAGATTTTATATATATATTTCCTGCTTGGCTTCTGAGGATAGAAGTAAGAGAGAAATTAAACAAGCAGATTTAGGTTTGATTTCAGGAAAAAACTTCCTAAGAATTTAGGTGTGAAATAGTTAATACTAGTATTTATTTAGCAATTTAAAATTTGCAATTCTCTTTACCTATATTATATATCATTTGATTTTCACACAAAAAAAAGTAGAGGTAGATTCTATTGTTATTTTTATTTTAAAGAAAGTGAAGCTAGGAGAGGTTTAGCTTGATTTACTTATTTGGGGCCATAAAAGCTAGTAAGAGCATGAGGACTTAGTTCTTCTTGGCTCTTAAGTCCAACATTTCATCCGCTGCAACTTTGAGCTGTCAAAAATACTGTTGCTAACTTGACAAGTGTCAACTCCCTTCTCAGTGGGGACTGAGTACTTTTCAGGTGTGTTATTAAGGAAGTTGAACTGAGTGGCCTCTGAGATGCTGTGATTCTGATTATATAGTGTTATCTATTGCCAATTTAAAATTAGTGTTGACATGGTTAGAACTTTGTGGTGCAGTGGATAGAGTGCTGAGCCTGAAGTCACAAAGACCTATCTTTCTAAGTTCAAATTCAGCCTCAGATACTTACTGTTTGACTCTGAGGCAAGTCACTTTAAACCCGTTTGTCTCAGTTTTCTCATTTTTCAAATAAGCTAGAGAAGGAGATGGCAAATCACTACAGTATTCTTGCCAAGAAAATCCCAAATGGGATCAGGAAGAATTTGCAATAATTGAATGACAACAAATATAATAATAATACTAGTTAAAATTTATATAATGCTTACTATATGCCAGGCATTGTGCTAAAGTGCATTACAATTATTTGATCCTCATGTCAGCCTTGGGATATACATGCTATACTCCTCATTACAGATGAGGAAACTGAGGCAAATGGGTAAAGTGATTTGTCTAGGGTCACATAGCTGTGCCTGAGGCAAATTCTTTCTGACTTAAATTCAACTTTGATCAACTGCTACCTAGCTGCCTGCCTAAGAATATGAGGGGGGGAAAATCACAACAGTTTTAGCTCATAAAAGTTTCCACGATATAGAGCCCAATGATGATTTCAGTCCTGTATCTGTACAATACAGCTCTAACAGTTATGTGAAGGTTTTAGCTGTTCTACATAGAGTTCATCTCTTGGACACCTCCAGGATAATCTCTCTGCTTTTTTTCTGCCTCAGTCTACCCCCTACTCCAGCATCCTTGTGCCATGGTACTGCTTGAACAGAATTTTCATCCCTTCCTTTTGTTATGATTTAGTGCTGGGTAACATGGTTATTTTGCAGCAGAACCTCTGTTCACTTTGTACAGGTGTACCTCATTTTACACTGTAGCTGTATCCCTGAAACATGGCATAAATCAAAGCTGTAAGTAGGAGAGCGTAACCATGGATGGTATCTAAATCTTTGGGCCCCTAAATTCCCAGAGGGCTGAGGACATTATCCCTGAGTGGGCTTCCTCTCAATCATTAACCATATCACCAGCTCCCCTTAACCCTTTTTTCTCTCTCCCCCATCTTCTCAGTATTATTCACTCAGTCCTTAAGTAGCATAGATAGCTTGTGATGTGTGCTTCCTCCCCCTGGTGGCCACATCCCTCAGATAAGGCTCCTTGCTCAGGCCCAATATTCCTAGCTATTCTTTTGCCTTAAAGGTTTTATAAATCAAATATTATTTGAAACAATTGTATGGACTTGGTGTCAGAAGCAACACCTGAGTTTGAATGCTACCTCAGATAGGATTACTAGCTGAGACCGAGAGCAGCATTAATCTCAGTTTTCTCATCTTTGACTTCTCTCTTTTAAAACTTTTTCTCTGTATTTTTTCACTTCTTTTTTTTACATCAATATATATTTATGGAATAAAACAAGCATTTCCATAACATAGTAGAATAAAAAAGATGGAATTGCAAACCTACAATACATATGTTCCTTTCAAATATACAATAAAATTATCATGTAACTTTTTTGATTTATCTTAATCTTTAAAATGAGAATAATAATGTAAGGATAAAATGAAATACATAATGTAAAATTTTTTGCAAACCTTAAAACACCATTTTAAAGCTAGCTATCATCATCATTATTATTATTTTCCCATTTATTAAATGATCATTTCAGAGATATTTTTGTTTCTAACTTTATTCAATCATCTATACATTCTTTTTCTTTTTTAGGTTTATCTGCCTTACCCAAATACTAGGTAATTAATTGTCCATAAACACATACTTTACATCTACCAGAAAATTCTTAAAACCTCCAAGTAAATCCATTATATCTCTTGGTAATGTTCACCCCTTGATTTTATAGCCTTATTTTATAAGTTGTATTTCTTTTTATTATAATTTTCTTAAAATACTAATTGTGATGAAAGAGCAAATTAGAGAATATTAGACTACTCCATGATGGGTGGATTTAGAAGTCTCTGATAAGTTTCTTTAAAGGGAGAACTGGGCAACTGGGCAATCCCTTTCAAAGATTCACTTTTTTTTTTTTTTTTTTTTTTTTCTTCAGATGTTTAAAGGACCTGATAAGGACATCGAGTTTATTTATACTGCTCCGTCCTCAGCAGTATGTGGAGTCTCATTGGACACTGGAGGAAAAAAGGAGTATCTTTTTGCAGGTATGTGAGGCCATTAGTTGGAGGCTGGTACATATCATGGAAGAGACTTTGGTCTGACTCAACTCTAATGTTCCATATTTCAAAGGGTCAGTGATCTAGAGACAGAAAGCAACTTAATTCTGAGGTCACCAAGTCCAAGCTCCTCACTTTACATATGAGATATTGGGCTATAGAAAGTTCAGTGGTTTGTCCAAGTTCACAGAGGAATAAACAACAAGGGTGGAATTCAAATCCAGGTCCTCAGAGCCAGTATTCTTTCTATATACTTGGAATGGATGCAGAAAAATACAAGGCAGCAAGTTGTCAAATATCAAAATAAGATTAGGTCTTTTAAAAATCATTTATGTTTTTATTATTTCCATTGTATTTTTAAATGACTTTATTTACATATTTGTTATAAATACTTAGGACCACCTAGATGCTTTCAGCTGGGTAGCTTAATGGATTTGGAGTTAGGAAGACCTGAGTTCACATCCTGAATCTGATATTTAATGCATGACCTTATACAAGTCACTTTCTGCTTCATTTTCTTTTTTTTCCCTGAGGCTGGAGTTAAGTGACTTGCCCAGGGTCACACAGCTAGGAAGTGTTAAGTGTCTGAGACCACATTTGAACTCAGGTCCTCCTGACTTCAGGGCTGGTGCTCTATCCACTGCGCCACCTAGCTGCCCCCCATTTTCTTCAATTATAAGGTAGGGGTAATAATAGCACTTACCAGGATTGTTGTAAAGGACCAAATGTAATATTGTAAATGCTTAACATAGTACTTAACATATGAAAAATATTTAATAAATGATTGTTTTCTTTCCTTCTAAATCTTACTGTAACAGGAACTATGTTAGGCATTGGAGATACAAAGATGAAAGTAATACCTGCCATACATTCTAGTGGGAGCATTTAATTGAAACATCACTAAGAATAACAAAGAGAAGGCAAAAGAATGATTGAAAAGTTCCAGGAGTATTTGTGAAGGGATAAACCTCTAAAAATTGGAATACGGGAGAAGGGGAGGATTTAGGAAATACTTCCCAGGAGACAGAATTGCAGTTGAATCTTAAAGATAAAGATTCTGAAAGATAGAGGCGAAGACTGAGTAATTTCAAGTATAGAGGCAGAAGATGGAATGGGGAATTTATGAAGCAGTTTCTTTACAGTATTCTTCAAGGCAGCTAAAACAAGTAAATATTCCTTTTTCTAGGTAAAAGGACCAGCATAGTATAGTGGATAAGGCTGTGATCTTGGAAGGCAGTTTCATATCCTGCCTTAGAAAACTACCACATCTCTGATTCTAGACAAATCACTAACTTCTCTGTACCTCAGTTTCCTCATCTATAAAATGAAGGGTTTGGATTCAATGACCTCTGTATTCTCTTACAGTTTTAAAGCTATGTTCTTCTGATCTTGCTCAAGGTTATCCAGCTTGTAAGTATAAGAAATGAGATTTGAAGCCAGTTTCCCTTATGTTAAGCCAAGAGTTCTTTTTATTGAGTTAGTCTGCCTCTAAAATGTGTATATATCCATACATAACTTAATACATAATATTCATTATATATGTACACAGATAATAAAGGTAGAGCATCAGATAAGAGATCTGTGGCTAGGACAATCAAAAAACTTGATGGAGGAAATGTCTTTAATTGAACCTTTAAAAAGGAGTAGTATTTGGACAGGTGGAAGAAGTCAGTTCCACAAGATTTACCATGTGTCACATATTGCTAAACACTAGGAATACAAGGTAAATGGAAAAAACACACAAAACCTGTCTGTTCTCAGAAGAGGGAGGCATTTGCAGATGAGGAAAATTGCATGTATCAGACTGTAAAAGCAGAGTAAGTGTGACAGGAAGCCTGGAAGCCTTCTTTCCTCTCTTCCCCCTCCCCCCAATTTCTTGGGGTCATTTTACCTTTTTACCTTTACTTCTTTAAGTTTCTCATTATAAGTTTTTTTTCATTCACTTTTTAATTTTTATCATTTTTATTTATTAAATAATATATTAAGTAAATTTAATTTTGTTAAATTGGCATATGGATCTCTTTCGCTTACTTTCTTATTGTACTCCCGTCATGAGAAAATCCGTAGAGATCTCTGAGAAAGGACTGCACCAGAATCAATATAGTCTCTCTTTTTCAATTCTACAAAGAATTGAACTTTGACAGTACTTTTTACATGAAAACAAAAACTTTTGCCATTATTTTTACATCTTGTACTCCCCTCTTGTGGTTTCTTCGAGATACTGCTTTGTAGTAAAAACAGCTGGGCAGGATGATTTGGGAAACAAAAAATTTCTAGTCATTGGCAATAATAAAAGTAATTTAGTTTATGTTACATAATAGTTATGTATTTGGGTGGCATTTTACAGCTTAAGAACTTTGACTTCGGTTTTCTCATTTAATCCTCATAACAACTCAGTGTGATATTTGTATTTGATATATGATGAAACTAATGCTTAGAGAGAGATGCATCTCAACAGAGCAACAAGCAGTAGGGGATCTTTCACTTGCAAAGCATCATAGAAAATGATGGGAAAGCCAAAATAAACAGGGAAAAAGCTTCTTCCATTTAGGAACTTATGGGTAGTAATTGTCAGGGTTTTGTCTTTCTGACAAAAGTTTGAATCCTGGAACTTAAAAGAATCTTAATGGGGACATTTGATCATATAGATTATAGATAATTAGAGAAAGAAGTAAGTCCATCCCATTTTTAAGGGCCCATTCCATTTTTTTTTTATGGGAGACCTACATCAGTCACGATTCACTTCAAAAACAAAGACTTCTAAAAGAGATTTCTTAAGCAGTTGCCAGATCTATAAACTTCATGCTTAGTACTTTGTACATCTCATTAGCACTTCTTTTTAATAGCTTTTTGCCTCCAGTTCTTATCTCCCCCTGTATCTTGTAAATTCCTTCTGGTCAGGAGGTTTTAAGGCTGAAAAGAAAGGGCCTGGAGTACTAGGATAGGTCCCAGCTCTGCCACTGACTAAGGCACTTCACCTCTTTTAGAATTGCTGAAAAGAAAATGTTTTGTGAACCTATGAATGTGAGTTGAGTTTTTATATATCTTTGGGTTTTCCTTAGTATTTAGCAGAAACTCAGTAAATATTTATTCATTCATGGAATTGAATTGAAATACTCCCCAAAAGCCTCTACCATAGCTCTCAGTTAGTTATACATTTCCATGTGTAAACTTCTATAAGTTTATAAACCTAATTACTCAGGAACCATAAAATTGTCAATGACACACCTTTTCCAGAAGCAATAGTACAGTGTTAACCTGATCAGGTCAGAAAAATGTTCTTTGTGAAAGAACTTGATCAGGTCGGGTAGGTGTAGGTTTAGTAAAGTCTCACCAATCCAGGTAATCCTAAACTTCTTTTTAGCATTTTGGTTTTTGGAGTTTGAGTAGGAAGATTCAGCAACAGCAAATCAGATGGCCAGGATGAAAGAGCATGGATCAAATCAAATCAAAGAAATTCATATTCAGGTGTGGGATGAAAAAGATGGCCATTGGAGGACCATTCCAAGTCACCTGATATGGTTGTGGTCTGAAACATGGTCTGCCTATCCTTAAGAACTTCTGTAGGTCTCTGCTTGTTTTTGCTTCCATATGCACATGTGCGTGTATGTATGGAAGCAGATACTAAATAATATATGGTGTATGACTATATATATGTGTGTGTGCATATATATATACATATATATGCATATTATATATATATAACTACATGTAATTAAAAGAAGATGGTTCAGAAAGTATATTAAGTTTCTTTAGTTGATGCAGTTTTAAAAGGATAATCAGGTTACCAGAGTTCACTTCACTAACTTACTGTGTATCAATTCACTAAACATCTGTATTGTTCAATTTTTTGCTTTTCTTTTGAAATTTTTTCCTTTTTATTATTATGAACTTGGCAGTTATCAATAAATGCAACTATTGAACATTTCTATAATTAAAAAAATAGGAAAAACAAGAACTGTGTAGTGACACTGAATTTCACTATGTTCCACTTGGATTTTTTTATTTTTATTTTTTTGCCCTACTTGTTTTTCTCCTTCTGAAATTTATACTCCTCTTCTCTATTTATTTTTTTTAAAATGATTTATCAAAAATATTTTCTTGATTTCAATTTTTAATATCACTATGACTACTTTCAACTATTAATTATCTCAATAGACATAAAAAAGATTGTTGACAAAGGATAATACTCAATTATGCTAAAAATCCTACAAAGCATAAGCATGGAGAAGAGTTTCTAACTTGAGGTCCATGAACTTTAAATATCTATACATATATATATAAGTATGTGTATATGTATATAATGTATATTAAAATATAATTATTCCAGTGTATTTGGTTTCATCTATAAATGTTTGGTTTCTGTACGTTTTACATTATTCTGAGAAAGGATCTGTGTTTCACCAATTTACCAAAGGTGATTTAAAACATGATTTAAAATAAAAAAGAAAAGTTAACCTTTGGATAGAGAGATCTTATTTTATTGTGCGACAAAAAGTATCTATCCAAAAGCAGGTATTATATGCAATGGAAAAACGGGAGCTTTCTCAATAAATGTAAGAAAAAAGCAAGGCAGTTTCCCTTCCTTATATTATTTGATGTGGTTTTAGAAATGATAGCCAAAAGGTAAGAAATTAAAGACACTAAGCTAGGAAAAGAAAAGAAAGCATCATTCCTATTTTTAGAGGATATGATCATTTAGAAAATCTAAAGGAATTATCAAAGTTCACAAAATAAACCCACAAAAATCTATTATTTTAAAACAATAAAGCAAAATTCAGGAACAGTAATGGGAAGTCTCATTTAAATAACTAGAAATGCCATAGAATCAATCATCAATCTTTTTTTTTTTTCTTCTTCTTTTTTTGGCTCAGCAATTGCGGTTAAGTGATTTGCCCAGCTAGAAAGTGTTAAGGGTCTGAGATCAAATTTGAACTCAGGTCCTCCTGACTTCAGAGGCTGGTGCTTTATCCACTGCACCACCTAGCTGCCCCCTATAATACCTATTAATTTCCAGGGGTTTTTGTTTGTTTGCTTGTTTTTTTCTGAGGCCGGGGTTAAGTGACTTGCCCAGAGTCATACAGCTAGGAAGTGTTAAGTGTCTGAGACCAGATTTGAACTCAGGTCCGCCTGAATTCAAGGCTGGTGCTCCATCCACTGCGCCACCTAGCTGCCTCCTAATTTACAGTTAAAGAAAGAGCAACTTAAGTGTTCATGGCTGACTGCCAAAATAACAATTAGTCTTTAAAGATATCTATATCTATAAAGATATCTCTATACAGATAGTTCTATATATCTGTGTCTATTTATAGTTGGCTTAAAGACATTCCTGAACACATACATGGTCAAAAGATAGAAACAAAAAACTATTTGATATACCACAAAGTATTGAAAAACTCCCTTTTTTTTTTGATACACACACAAAAATTTTGTTGTTGTTGTTGTTTTCTTCAATTCATTCTTTTTGACAGTTCCTGCAGTGAAATCTTATGCCAAGTTCAGGCTCTGCTCCCTCTGTACTTTTGGAGAGGGTGGTCAGCCCTCTTTGGACCCATTCTAGAGACTTCTCTATTCCTGGATTTATCTCAATCCTGAGGGGTTTGGGCCTCATCACTCTTTAAATTTTACAGTGCTAGTTCTCTGGTGTGTCAGAACAGGGCACTGAGCCTCTGGATCTGGGTTATCCAGGGCTTGGTACTATGATACCAAAGGGTGCAACCTCCACGTTACCTACTCTGGCATTTTATCAGGGGAACCCTCTGTTCTTAGTGGATTCCAGATTACATACGTATCTCATCAATGGTTGGGCCAGAACTAACTTTGTCAAAGAAGTCTCCTTTCCTGTTGTCCCTGAATTTCCTAATAACTTGTATGATTATGAGGGAAAAATTATTTTCTGTATTTTCTCACTGCATTCCCCCCATTTTAAAAATTTTATTTGAAATTTAAACAAAAAATTGAAAAAGCAATGCCATGTACACAACAGAATATAAGAGAAGATTCAAAATAATAAAGCCATAAACTTCCATTTCAAGAAAGCCTATATAATAAATACTACACATGTTCAGAGTTGTCAGTCTTTTCTTTATTTCTTTATAAGTTTTCTTTTGTTTTCTGCTCTACAGACCATTCCCAATGAGTGTAAGGTTTCAGCACTGCCCAACCTCCTCCCTACTAACTTCTTTATCAGTTTTTCCTTTTTTGTCTCATTTTTATGAGCTAATCACTCCTTTTTTATCTTCTTTTTTTTTAGAATCATCCCATCATACTTGGTTTATCCCAATTAATTTTTCAAACTACCTGAATAAAAATGATAATTGTAAAAGAACCGTTAATATTTTCATATATAAGAAGTAAACAATTTGACCTTATTGAGTCCCTTATAATTGATCCTTAATATTTATAATATATGTCAAAATTTCCGTAAGTCTTACTGGTTTAGTTAGTCACAAATAAACTGAAACACTTTCAGTTTACTAAATCCACTATTTTTATTTAGGATTATACTTAACTTTGCCAGGTAAATTATTCTTACTTATAACCCTAGCATTTTTGTTCTATGGAATGTAGTATTCCAAGACCAACGTAGTACTTTTTAGGTTTTGTATAATCTAATTTTTTTTGTGTGTCTTTTTGCTTCCAATATTTTCTAAACAAAAAGTTTGATCTCCAAATACAGAACTCAAGAGATTTCTAAAAAGGTAAAAAGAAATCTTGAGAACTATATTTCTGCCATAAAGATATATAAAGAACATATGTATAATTTGTCCTAGAAACTAGAGGTGGAAAGGAAATTATATCATAAAAAAGGGTAAAGTGGTGGTACTACATCTCATGAAGAGGCAAAGGTAACCTATTATATCTGAGAGAAAGAAAGGAGGGAGATGAACATAGTGTGTATCAATAGACATATTTGATTTATGGTGAAACTTCTTCCACTTCATTGAAAAATGAGAGGGAAGGAGTAAGCTAAGGGGAAGGGAATACAGAAATTTCAAGGAAAGGGGGTAAAATAAGGGGAGGAACTTTAAGGTGGGGGAGGGATCCTAAAAAGGGAGGGCTGTGAAAAGCAAGTAGTGTTCACCAGTTTAATACTGGGGAAGGGGGGTAAGAGGGAAGGAAAGGAGAAGAGCATAAGCAGGGGTTAACAGGATGGCAAGCAATATAGAATTAGTCATTTTAACCATAAATATGAATGGGATAATAAAGAGGAAGCAGTTAGCAGACTGGATTAAAAGCCAGAATCCTACTATATGTTTACAGGAAACACACCTGAAACAGGGTGAGACATTCAAACTAAAAGTAAAAGGGTGGAGCAGAATCTATTATGCTTCAGGCAAAGCCAAAAAAGCAGGGGTAGCCATCCTCATCTCAGATCAAGCAAAAACAAAAATTGATCTAATTAAAAGAGATAAGGAAGGGCATTATATCCTGCTGAAGGGTAGCATAGGTAATGAAGCAGTATCAATATTAAACATATACACACCAAGTGGAGCAGCATCTAATTTTCTGTTGTTGTTTTGTTTTTTAGCAGCTATTAGTGTGATTGAGTTCTAGTTCTGAGATGTGGGGAATAATGGCCCAAACCTCAGGTCCATCTTACTGTTATTTGGGGGCCTCAACTTGGGGCTCTCATCTCCACTCTTACAGCTAGAAACCCCTTCAATCTTGTCCCACGTCTCCAGTAGTCAGACCCTCCACAGTCTTGGGGGGATGAAAATTTCTAAGGCTGAGGCTGCCCTCCACCCCCAACTGCCCCAAGGTTTTGTTATTTTTGATTCAGCAGAGTTGACTTAGAGGCGTTTGTACCTTGAACCTCTGACCCAAGAGTTAGGTCTTTCCTGGGGTCTTCTTATTGTCTTAGGAGAACAACTACTTCAGTTTGTATTTTGTTTACTTCCAAAGTTCAGCATTCCTTCTGAGACTATGGTTCTTTCTTTTTGTAGAGGAAATTTAGAGAGCTGAAAGTTTTCTGACCTACTCTGCTATCTTCCCAGAATCCCCTCCTCCTGTTTTATTTCTTGATCATTATACAATTTGGTGAGTTTTGCTGGTGCAGGTGTGTGGGAGGGTTTTTTGGTATCCAAAAGACTTGGTATGTTTTCTTATTATTGTCATTTTCCTTGATGAAATTATTTATTGTTTCTATTTGTTCTTTGACCCAGTAATTCTTTTTAGCGTTAAAGTATTTTATTTTTGAAAATACTCAAATCTTACAGGCACAACATAGTTTCTCAACACAATATGTGTCTAAATTGTCTCCTTACTATATAGCCCAGATGGCAGCTCTCAGAATTCCTTTTCAAGACTCAGTCCCCATCTGGATTCTTCTGCTCCTATACTCATTGTTCCATTTTTCACAAAAGGCATATGAAAGAAATTAGTTATATCTGAAAACATAACCAGATTTAAAAGTTAGTTAATATAAAAAAGGAGACACACACTAAATATGGACAAGCTTTTAGACTTCTAAAGTCTGTGAAGATAATTTTTTAAAAATCTTAAAAAGCAGAAACTGCTGGTGTTGACAGCTCAGAAAATGAGACTAATTAGAAAAAAACTGCATGTGACATAAGTTGTAGTCATTGAGGATTTGACAGTAGAAGTGTCTCTTTTTACCCTCAGATCCTTTTTAAAAAAAAAACAATTATAACTACATCTTATAATTTTTGAAATATTTCACGTTCATTATTCTCATTTATCCCTGTCTTCTTCATGATCTATGCTTTCTTTCCTTCTTTCTTCTCATTTCTTATTTATTTGGAATAATACAAAATACATTAGCTCTGAAATCAGAGACAAGCAGCCTTTAATAGAGTAGTACTTGCAACCTAATAACCTTGGACACTTAAACCCTCTCCTCCCAGCTTAATTTTCCTCAACTACCTCTGAGATCCCTACTATGATTCCCAACTTCAAATATCTCATACTTCTATTGAATGATCAAATAGTAATATTGAACTCCCAAATATTGAAATTGAAATGAATATTGAAAGAACTTTCCTACAGCGTTTTGGAAATGTTTTTTCCTTATCAACTGGTCCTGTGTTTGAATTTGTGTATCTCCTTGTAGATCAGAGCCTAGATAACTAGTACAAGTGAGAGGTATCTTAATCTTTTGTTTTAAAAAAAAAAAAAAAAAAAAGCTGTGAATGATGGGAAAAAATCCCAGGCTTGGCCTAAGTTGGTCAGGTTGCTAGGGGGAGCAGATGCTAATGAGAACAGGCCTCAGATAAAACTCATTAAGCTCTGTAAAGTATAATATCCTAAACTATGAGTCATGTTCTTTCTTAGAACTGTTGCTGGAACTGTTCTTAGAAGTGTTGCCTGGCTATATCATTTTTTTTTTTTTTTAATTCTAAAGTTTCTAAACTTTTCTAGTTTCCTGCCTCTCAAGGCACTGAACTTTTCACATTAATATTGGCCCTTGAACCTAGTTGGATGATTCAAAGATTTCATCTTCTCTTGGTCTCTTGACCCTTTTGTCGTTGCTTTTGTAGCAGCAAACTGATTTTTATCTCATTCTGTGGCCATACTGTGTGTGTGTATTTTCTATGGCTTATTCACAGGGGAAATGAGCAATAAATACTCTGAAATGTCAAGGCAATTCAGAGTTCATATAAATGATTCTAAGTGTATAGTCAGAATGGTATGTGAAATTCCTAAGAGTGACAATGTAGCATAGTGTAAAAGGAGCCTGCATTTGGAGTCTGGAAAGATCTGGGATCTGAATGTCTGGAAAGATCTGGGATCTGAATGTCACCCTTGACATGTCAGTTTATGTAAATGTGAGCTACAGGAGTATTGGTATCGTTATTATCTGGTTAACATTCTCTAAAAAAGACCCAAACTTCTTTTTTGAATAAAGACCCATTTTTTTTTTAACATCAACATTCTTTTAGTAATGCTTTTTAACTTTAAAACATGGAATACTATAGTCTGCAAAGAAATAAAGTTATAGGTCATGCAAAAAAGCAATGAAGAGATGAGTAGTGGTCTTGAGTAGAAAAGAAATAAGAAAATAAGTATTCATTAAGCATTTTTTTGTGCCATAAACATTAAGAGGTTGTAGTCTGTGACCCAGCCAAACTGGCTTTTTCTCTGTTCTTCATACATGACCCTCCATTTTCTATCCCTGCCCTTGTACCAGGTGTTCCCCATGCCTAGGATGCAGTCCTTCCTTACCTCTGCCTTATAGAGCCTTTTTCTTCCTTTATGATGAAACTCAAGTACCATTTTCTGTATGAAGCATTTTATTTAACAACCATCAACATTTTGTTCAAAACAGTATAACAGTGAAGAACCTTATCTTCAACAAATAGAGACCAGCAAAATATTCCTGGCTTAAGGCAGAAGCTGATACATTACATAGAGGTTCAGTGCTAAAGTACCCTAAAGTTGCTGAGTTATAACCAAACAGGAACAATCTCTGCAAAAGAATTAATGATAATGAGTACTTATACAGTTGATTTTCTATTGTAGTCATACAATATATACATACAATATATACATACAAGGTATTTCTTACATAAAAGTAAAATATTTCAGTGGTCACAGAGGAACAGATATTAAGAAAACTGGATTCTACTCCAGTACAAATTATTTGCCCATTATGTCACAAATTTGGTTGTGTTATATGAAACAAATTGACCAATAATGAGGTCATTTAAAAACAATGAGTTACTTGCTGAGATTTCAATTGTGACTCAGACTCTTGCAAGTAATTATTTTTTATATATACATATAGTCCCCATTTTCAAACACATGACCTGACACAGAAAAAATCTTAGATGTTGTTATTCATCAGTTATTTCTAAAATACACTATTTCCAAAGGAATTGCACACTACTCAAAATAAATGTGAGATGCGCAAATTCAGAGAAATCTTTACTCCAAATGGATTATTCCCTACCTGTGTAGAGCTTCCGGAGCTCATATTGGTCCCACAGTTAGACTACTGTACGTTGACCCTCAAAATAGTGATGCTATTTTGGTTTTCAAGAATAAAGGACAATTTCCCCTCACCCCTTATGTTTATCAGAATCATCATCATTAAAGGAAAGAAGTAAATTGTGTCTCTGAAGTCCATGTTCCTGATAGAAAGGACGGCCACCATCTTTGGCTTGGTTCCTTTTGCTCTGATGTTTCATTGGAGGAGTAAAAATGGCGTGGGTCCTGGTGAGGGAGCCAGTGGCTTCTCAGGTCTAGCAGACATTACTGAAGGAGGACTGAAGGTAGAGACCCACCTTGACACTCCTAACTCCCTTGAAGTACTGGCTGTGGCACTCACTGCCCTTCCTGACCAAGGAAGCCAAGGGGAGGAGTAGGATGTGCTAGGCCAGGCTTCCCTCCTGATAACTGAACTCCAGGAGCTGGGCCCCAGGGTGATGATTGGTTTGTCTAGTCCTTTCCTTTGGAATCTTGTTTATCTGTGATCTATTGGGCTTTTGACCAAGCTCAAAAACTGCCTTTTGCTCCATGGAGTGTATGTAACTTCTCTGGTCCACAGTCTGGGCTGGTTGATGGGTGATTGGGCGGTGTCTGCATAAGTGTTCTCAGTCCTGCTGGGCATCCTGCCCAGGACAAGTCCAGAGACCTGCCTCATGTCTTTTCTCCTCCCCTAATACATCAAGGCCAAGGGAGATGACCTATGAAAGAGTGGGAACAAAATAAAAATCCTTTGCACACACACACACACACACACACAAAAAAAAAAAAAAAAAAAGGACAATGCTGTTGCAACAATCCTTTAATTGGACTCTTTAGCTTTCAGTTTCTTCCTTTCTGCAAACCATCTTTTTGGCAATGTAGTCTCCCTAAACCATACTCCTGACCAAGTCTCCCAATTCAGAATCCTACTACTAGAATAAAATTTAAAAGTTCTCAGTTTGACATTTAAAGCCCTTTAAAGCATGCACCTTTCAAGATGCGCACTGCACTTTACTTATTTTCAATCAATCTATATGAGGAACCATGGATACAAATGCAATGAAGAAAATGATCCCTAATCACAGGAAACTTACATGCTCTCTGGGGAGATAATCAATATATAGATAAGTATATAAAGAATAAATTTAGAGCTAGACCTGTGATTTTATTGAAGTAAAGATAACTATCTTTATTAAGCAGATCAATACCTTCCCTGTAATTTTAGAGGATTGGCTAGAACATTGAAAGCTCATGTGACTTGTCCAAGGTCATATAACTATTATGGTAAAAAGTGGCAAACTTGAACCTAGATCTTCCCTACAATGACAAAACAAGATTTGACATAGGCATTCAAAATGGGCATCCATTTTGAAATATCTAAGAGGCAATTCATGATGAATGATTAAAGCTCATAGAAAAGACGGGCTGGAATTGGAGTGTAGAAAAGGAACAGAAGAGGACTTAGTTGAGAGCCATGGGCATGACACCCACAGTTAGGGGATATAATTTGAATGAAGAACCAGGAAACTTCAGAATGTTTTCTTCTTTCTTTAGTGAAAGGTACCCAGTAGGATGTCCCAATGGGATCTTAAATCTGCTATAGTCAATCCAACCTGGAGAGATTTTAAGCTTTGATAGATGTAATAATTAGTTTTTATCTTTTTTTTCCTCAATAGCATTTTGTTTACCAATTACATATAAAAATAGTTTTCAACATTCATTTTTGTAATTTTTTTCCAGTATTTTTCTTTTTCCCTTCCTCTCTTGCTTCCCTCCTTCCCAAGACAGCAAGCAATCTGATAGGTTATATATGTACAATCATCTTAAACTTATTAGTTATGTTTTGACAGAAGAATCAAAACCAAAAAGGAAAAACCAAGAGAAAGAAGGTTAAAATCATGTGCTTTGATCCATATTCTCAGTTTCCATAGCCACTAACACTTAACACAGAGCCTCTCTAGCAGGGAATGCCTGCCAAAGTCATGAGGGAATATGGGCATGAGATAGATAGGCTGGAAAGGTAAATGAGATTAGAACTTGCCCACTGCCACCTGCACAGTTGCTCTGCCTTGAAGATAAGACTTCAACTCAGAAGAGGGGGATTGGGAGCTTGTACAATGAGGGGAAGAAGAAGATCTATTGGAGTGTAGAGGATAAAGATGATTGTAGTTTTGTGGCAGTTAACCTTCAGGATTATATGTCAGTGGTAAATTAATCACTCACCCTCTTGAGATCAAGGACCCAACCTTTACTTTGAAGATGACTGACCCATGGTATTTTGTCATTCTTATTTGAATTGGAAGGTAAGTGTCTGTGTGCAGGTTATTTTCTCATGGAGTTTTTTTTTTATACTTCTTGAGGGCAATAACTGGGTCTTTTTCATTTTTACTATCTCCAAAGGGCCTTGTACTTAGCAGACTTAATACTTTCTTTTGAATGAATAAATGAGAAATAAGGTTCCTGGATAATCTATTCATCGTCACTATCAACAAATGTGATGCTGTGTTAGGAGATGAGGAGAATCAAGGGTACAGAACTCAATCCTTGATATCCAGTAACCTATATTTTAGACTTGGAGAAGGTTTTTTTTGGGGGGGGTGTTTTGTTTTGTTTTTTTAATGCATAAAGAGATTAAAAATAATTTAAGCCAGTATAAAACGAGTACTACCTGAAAGTGCTACAGGAATTTGGGAGAAGTATTAATTGGAAAATTAGCTCCCACATAAGAATTGGCTGGATTTAGAGAAATATTTTTCATTACCTCTTTCGCTTGAATCATTGTATTGGGTAGAATGCTAAACTTGGAGTGCAGAAGTCTGTAATTCATATCTTGCTCCTGACATTTGCTAACATGATGACTTATGGCAAAATAATGTATAGCAAGGCCCATCATGGATAATAATATAATTATCTAAGAATCTAAGTCATATAAGAGTTTCAGAGTTCTCAAACCAATGAAAACATAGATGAATGACCCTTTATATTGTGTAAGAGCTGAGATTTGAAGAAAGAAAGGGATTGTAAAACCAAAGACAAGCAGATTATGTTATGTGTAATTCATCACTTCTATTTCTTCCAGCTCTTTTTTGATCCTTTTAAAAAAGAAATCACTGAGCCAGGTAGAAGATACAAGATCTTATGTCTTTAACATATAATAGCTCTTATTTATATAGCACTTTAAAATTTGCAAAGCACTGTATACCTTTTATCTCTTTTGATCCTCACAATAACTCTGCTAGGTGCTATTACTAATCCCATGTTATAGAAGAAGAAATTGACTTAAGTGACTTATGCAGGGTCCCACAGCTTGTAAGGATGTTGGAAGTAGGATTTGAACTTATATTTTCCTAATTCCAAATTCAGGGTTCTTAAACACTATGCTATGCTGTCTGTGTGTGTGTGTGTGTGTGTGTGTGTGTGTGTGTGTGTGTGTGTGTGTGTGTGTGTATAAATACCAGATTTTTTTCTTTTTTTCCCTCTCATCCCACTCCACAAAATATTCAAAAATACAAGAAAAACATATAATGATAATAACTTCTTCTCTTGGAGCCCAGCACTACTGTGGGGAACCAGATGAAATAAAAATATTCCTGGAAAGCCAAGCAATTAAAATAGAAACCAAAATATGAGAAGTTCAAATGTCAAGAGAGCACTGCTTGAAATAGTGATTTTTCACTCATAAAAGGTTTTATTTAATTCAGGCACCCAAGGTTTTTCTTCTGTAATAATTGGTCACAGCTCATTTATTTGTGGTGTCAGCATACTTTTCACCAACTACGCTATTGCTTTGCTATACTGTATTTCCATTTGTGACTTTGCCAGATGAAATTTGCTCCTAAGATAATTGAAGTTTGGTCTGCTAAAATCCTGTCAAGCAAGCTGTGCTTACCTTTCAAGGTGGCATTTTCTCCTCAGATTGCTACTATCCTTCCATTCCTAGAAAAGCTTCTCAGTTGAGTCTGCCTGTCAGAGATTCTGGTTGATGAACATTTGAACATTTTGACAGGATATTATTTTAACAAGGATGAATACAGTAGTTTTAAAAATGACCACCCTGTCTTGTCAGATTCTATTATTCACTGAATATAGTTGTTTTGTCTCCTGCTTGTCCAAGACATTGAGTGTCACAGGTTTGATGTCTTTAGCAAAGAGGTAGAGAAGGAAGCTGAGTCAAGAGGACACTGCAAAATGTGAAAAATTACTGAAACTCACCTATGTCCAGTTAGATAGGAACATCACGATAGAATTATCTGTCCAATAATCTGCTATTAACTTCAAAGTCTTTGTGATCCCTCCCTCCTCTAAACTCCTACTGCATTCTCTCTCCTCCAGTAAAAGGTACATTTCATAAAGGTGTGAACTCTGGTTTTGTGTCATCAGTACCCTCACATCTTGGCTTATAGTAGATGCTTAATAATAGATTGTTGCTTCCTTTTTCTACTTTGATATATGGCTATTTGTGTAAATTACTTGTCTCTCATATATTTATTATAAGTTCCATGAGGGCAAGGATCATTGTTATTCACTTTTACATTTCAATTCAGAGAGCAATATTTGGTGCTTTCTTAAGAGTCTTGCACAGGGGGCAGTTAGGTGGTGCAGTGGATAGAGCACCAACCTTGAATTAAGGAGGACCCGAGTTCAAATCTGGTCTCAAACACTTAACACTTCCTAGCTGTGTGACCCTGGGCAAGTCACTTAACCCCAGCCTCAGGAAAAAAAAAAAAAAAGAGTCTTGCACAGAGTAGAGGTGCTTTAAATGTTGATTTCAATTAACATTTGCAATCAAGAATGTGTTGTTCATCCTACAAAACCCAGCAGTGAAACTAAACTCTTACTCTTAAGTAAGCCAAAAGGTCAAATGAGAAGACAAGTTCACCGTTTTCTTGGGTCTTTTCAGGAAAGTCAGAAGGAAATGGCAAAATGCATGTTACTCTCTGTGACTTCATTGAGCCCTGGGATAGCCTGAGTACCACTCAGAAGAAGAGCCTAAATCAGCGATACCAGATGGGCTGTGAATGCAAGGTAAGCAGATAATTTCTGTTGTCATTCAAAGACTACTACCAGTCAATTCTTAATATTAGAGCAGAGATTCCATGGTAACTTTAGGTTAATCATGGTGCTGTGGAGCTGAGGCTTACCAGATAGCAAAGGTATATCAGGTGTGCATGGGTACATCTTAATGTGTCAAGGCCCTCTTGCTTTTGGTAAAGCTACCAAGGCTTGAGAGCCGTCTTGGGATGTAACTGGTTTTCCCAGTCTCTGGTAACTCTAGGCTTCTACAACCACTCTTGCTGTTCTACTTCCTTCCTTTAGTTCCCACTTGATTTCCCCTCCAGAGCTTCCATTGGCCTTTAGTGCAGGAATCACAAATGATGATTTTGTGGCTCTGAAATCTGAATGCCTTAGACACACTCTAGGCTTTCTGTCTTCCTCCTTATTTCCTCAGCTCATTATATGTTACCTTAGGGGTCTGATGGGTATGGGCCGGAAAGGCATAAAAGTTAGATTTTTAAATTTTAAAGGTTATACTAATTAGTCCTTAAATTCCATTACCACCATTGATGGCAGTATTGGGCTAAGTTGGGGGGAAAAATGCATTTTTAGCCAAGAAGATAAAGCTGACTAGGTTGTTCTGTATTTTTGCATAAAGAAAAGAGTTTGATTAAGAAGAACAATTTATTGGTCATGGTAGTGCATACCTATTATCCCTGCTACCAGGGATATTGAGACTGGTAGATCACTTGCTTAGAAGCTTCAGTGAGCTTTGGGGTGGGGGGGAGAAAGGGGAAGGGAGAGGAGAGGAGTAAGCCAGTAACATTAAAGTTGGGCACTAATATGGCAAAGCTTCTAGGAGGGGAAAGCAGGAGAGAAATCTTATTAACCCAGGGGCTAATTCAGCCTAGATCTAGTAAACAAAGTTATAGTTTCTGCGACAATTATAGGTGGGATTAGACAAATGAGTGGCCACTATATTTCTCACCTGGATGAGATAGTAAGAACCAGTCTCCAGAAATAAAAAATTTATTTAAAAAAATCCCCAATCAATTGCAATATTTGTATATTTAAATTTTAGATTTTTTTTTTTCCTTCAATTTAGGCTTAAGCTTTTCTTTTTTAGTTGGATGAATAAAAATACCATACTTTATGATTTCTCATTCAGTATTTGTTGATCTTAAAAAAATGCCCTAGGTGTATATCCTTTTTAGATATGCTGTGCACACCTATGCTGCATTGAATCACTCTTCTAAATTTAGCAAATCTGCTCCTAAAAGCAGGTTTTATAGAAGGAGGGGACTTCATGGGATAGAAATGGAGGGGTAGTGGCAAATAAATGGCCACAAGGAATACAATGTGGTTATAGTATTCCAAGAATCAGCTTTGCCCGGTCATCTTTTAAGGGAAATGGGATAACTTTGGATAGGCAAATGTAGATAGATCTGGCCTATAGTTTGCAACTCATAAGGAAGACATCTGGAAGGAAATTTGATAGAAAAAAATAGGAATTCTGTAGATGTTTTTGCACCTTGGCTAAAAAGATAAGCATATGCACCTTTTCTTACAAATCTAAGTATATTAGCCCCTTGCTAATGTGATTCAAGCTCCCTCAATTTGTAGCCTGTATAGATTTAGGACATCTCTCCCTGTTCAAAATATTGTCAAGAGAAATAGACTTTTTCAGAATCAACAAAAAGATAGCTAATCATTAGGTGTAGTTCTGAGTTTAAAAAAAACAAAAAAACAAAAAAAAACCTGACTTCCAAACTCAGTTTTTGGTCTCTAAATCAAGTTTTTCCCACTTGAGAACATCAGACTGGACTTTTGCAATAGCCTCCAGTAAATGTATTAGTTGCCTAACTATTTAGCAGATATGGAAGGTTCCTGGAATGAATCCTTTGCCTCTTCCAGTCTTGGATCTCTGGTTTCTTTTCTCATACTGGCATTATGCAACTGGAGGCAAAGTGAGTCACAAAAAGTAATGGTAATTACTGTAGGCAAACAATAAGTGGAATACAGAGGGCATTGGGATTAAATTTATGAATTGAGCTTCCCAAGCCATTTTTTTTCTTGTTAAGATCATAAGTTCTTTTCTTATTTCCTTGTGTATTATCTCTTACCTTAGCCCTTTCAGATTCAAAAAGGCAGAGTGCTAATATCCCTAATTTAAAACTTTAATTCTTAATAACAGTTCAGAATATTATCAGCTTTCATACAATTAAAATTAAATCTTTCATGATTTATTGGATGTTTGATGTGGTAAAAGTATTCACTACTTTGCAAAGTCTCAAGTTGCTCTTTAAATAGGATGATTGTCATCGACTTTCAAGCACCTAAGCTCAAACTAGATCATAATAACATTTTTTTTTATTTGTATAATGCCAGTCTCCATAAAACTCAATTTTTTTTTAACCTTTTTCATTCTTCCAATGTGACCGACATGGAATAAAAAGTTTGGAAAGGGAGACAGGCCATATTCCTATGCTCCAAGCACACTAGTAAGTGAATGAAGCTCAAAAATCCAAAGTATTTTGCATCTCGCAATTCAAAGTCCTAGTGATGAGGTTTGACTCTCCTCAGTTCCCGGTGGTGATGAGGTTAGTGGCAATAAGAGAGTTGTTAATCCCCTTTTGGTCAGCCCGCAGGTTCAAAGTTAAAGAATTCACTTATCCTGAAATATTAATGGCAAAAATGAAAGTTTATTGTTGGATAGAAACCAGTTTACTAAGAGACTGACTTATATAGTGGCAAAGTCCTATTGGGGAAATGGAGTCTGGCACTGAGAAGAGAATGCCTTCTTAGCGGGCAGGGTCCTAGCAAACTGCTTGGGCCTCTGCAAAGAGTAAGTTTAGAAACTGCCCTTTAAATTGAGTCTTAAGGCTTCAGGAAGCCAAGGATCCCAGCCTAGATGCTTATCAGTATCCAGCCCAGCTCTCCTATTGGAATTAACAGCACTTCAAACGGTTTCTTTTTACAGGATTTCTAACTGAATCAAAGGCTCTGACATCCCCGAAAGATAACTGATCTGCGGGGATATGCCTTCTGCAGGAGTGGTTGAGACTCCAAAAGGATCATAGATCAAAAGGGAATACAGTTTCAGAGTGATAATCTTAAAGGGAACACAATTTCAGTAAAAGGAACAGTTTCCCTCCCCCTTCAATAGCAGACACTCAGCCCCAGGATTTAAGCACTGGACTAGGCTACCTCTTTTGGGGTTGCAAAATGGATTCAATAGGCAACTATCTAAAAACAGTGTGATAAGAATAGCAAGTGAATTTAGTCCTATGAGATAATTCTCTGTGTGGTCTTTGGACATCACTTAAATTTCTCTGAGTTACTCTTTCTTGATCTGTAGGATGAAAGATCTTGGCTGAATATATTTTTTTAAACAGCTTTAAATTCTAGAATCCTCTTCACTTAATTTGGATTTTGCCCCTGAGTCTGTCTTGTGACCCTGTTTTTATTTTCTCCCTAGATTTCTCGATGCCCCATGATCCCATGTTATGTATCTTCACCAGATGAGTGCCTGTGGATGGACTGGGTCACAGAGAAGATCATTTATGGGCATCAGGCAAAGTATTTTGCTTGTATC
Organism: Sminthopsis crassicaudata; assembly: GCF_048593235.1. Classification (NCBI taxonomy): domain Eukaryota; kingdom Metazoa; phylum Chordata; class Mammalia; order Dasyuromorphia; family Dasyuridae; genus Sminthopsis; species Sminthopsis crassicaudata. Next base: position 314,902,387 of record NC_133620.1, on the reverse strand, counting down.
AAGAGGAGTGATGGCTCCTGTGCATGGTACCGTGGGGCAGCACCACCCAAGCAGGAATTTCTTGATATTGAGGACCCATAAGTGGACTGGCAGAACCCTAACAGCCAATAGAAAAGACTCCAAGAGTTTAGACAGGTCCAACTCTGACATTACTTCCAAGAAACAGCATGAAAATATAATCATCCAATTCTGTCAAAATTAGCTGTGATTTTCATTTTCTTTCTTTCTTTTTTTTTTTCTCCCCAAACAGATCTCTACATCTCTAGGGAAAAGTAGAAGGAGGGCACAGAGTTCCCATCCTATCTAGACTTGGGCTAAGTGCTGTAATTTTCAGTTCTCCTTCCTCAGAATGATAACCACCAGGAAATTCCCTAGAAATCTCTACCCCACCAGCACCCCTATTTTGGAATGTTGCGTTTAGCAGAAACCAATGAGGTTCATTGCAAGATTCTGTGTAGCAGGTCTACCAGGTATCTCTCATTTTGAGTAGCATGTCCCTCATTTCATAAATTTTCCTTTCCTTCTCAAAATGTCAGTCCCTACCTTTCCCCAAAGCCCTTTATAATCTTCCTTCTCACTCCTGTTTCCTGTAGTCTGTGCCTTTTACAGGTTTTCAGAATCTCATGTCTCAATGTGTATCCATGAAATGCCATGTGTACAACTAGCACCCAGATTTCTTGTTTCTGAAGGCATCCAAAACTTATCACTCAACAGAATACCATGATGGAGCCCCAGGGACCCTGGAAATATGCAAAGGCAGCAAAATTTCCAGCTGAACACAATTTTCAAATATAGTCTGTCTCCTACAGTGGGAATCTTTTGGATTCCACTCTGAGCATCACAGACTTAGGAGAGAATCAAGAATGTTCTGGTCCATATACTCAGCTTTGAATCCTGAGAGTTCCATGGCATGCCTTTGTAAAGGGCATCTGCAGTTGTGCAGATGACATGAATATCTAGCATTAGTGTTAAAGTTCCTTGACTTTCTCTAAACTCCCAAAGAGATTGACAGTTGCCATTTTGCTCTCAGGTTTCTACAAAAGCTATTTGACTAGCAACATAGTACTATTGATTCTTTTATATATAGAGAAAAGGGATTTTGGAGGTAAGAAGGTTAAATGAAGCTCTTATTTCTGCCTGGGCTCCTCTAGGACATTATGTTCTGCTTTAGAGGCATCTCATCTTAAGATTTAATTCCTCAATCCAAATGCCAGATGTGCCACCATCTGCTTATATTTTCTATATCAGAAACATAACATAGTGAAGAAAATCAGATCTCCTCAAAGTAGAATACTACTTGCTGTTTCCTAAAGATGACTCATTGTTCCTAGTAATTTGAATAAGATAGGCACCTAACTTTACTAATGGCAAAAGGAAGTTAGTCCCAGAGATATAAATATCTCTGTTGTAAAAATAACCTACTTTCAGAAGATACATACACCACAAATTGTAACTAAATTGAAATTAGGCATCTTTCTTCTGTGAAACTACTTCACCAAACTGTCATCAGTTGAGCATATTCTGCAGAGACCCCAAAACAATTAGTGGTCCTTGAGTGTCATGGAGCCTCTTTTGTCTGGGATCCAGTCAGCACAGGCCTTGATAATTTACCTTTCTAGGGCAAAATTATTAAGACAGCATCCAGAAATAATCCCCTACAAACCTGTTTTGGGGGCATTTTCATGCTCTTTATCGGTAGAAGGTTTTAAAGATGTCATATTGGACCAATGGAAGTGATTTGACTTTAGTCAAGCCAATATAACATTCTCCATTTGTTTACTTTATTGTTAAATCATGTGCAACATGTGACATTTACCTTTTTTTTTTTTTTCTGATTTCCCTTTTCCTTTTTTTTTTTTTTTTTTTTCCTTTTAATGTTTTTGGTTGGTTTGTTTTGGGCATTGGTTATATCGTTACTGTGCTGTGTTTCCACCTCCTAACCACCTTCAACTCTGTTGTTAGGTGTTAGAATTGCACTTTCTTTCAAAAGGTTTCTATAATGGAAGCATTTGACACAGAGTGGAAAGAGTGTCAAGTTAGCCTATGAAGATAGATTCCTCTGGACCTTTTCTTTAGCTGTTTAATTGCCTTTGCTTCTTTCCTTTCCCCTCTTTTTATACCTTCTTGTTCAAATGCCTGCAAAGTTATCAGGTCTTTGAGAAAGTTGTCTTGGGGGGACAGGCTATATATAAATAAATATATATATATATATTTTTTATTCCTTGCTAGTTAGTCTTCTTTCCTTTCTTAATAGGAAAGAAAAAAAAAACTACAATTGCAGGTGAGATAAAGAGCCCTTCCAGTAGCTTTACAATAAATAATTACCACATATATATATATATATACATACATACATACATACATACACATACATATATGTGTGTATATATTGTTTATGAAGGATCTTCATTTGGCATTGCTTTAATTTATATGTTATACAAACTAAGCACTGTTCTTTCTACCCTTCCTCCATGCTCTTTTTTGTGCAAGCAATTCAAAATATTTTTAAAGAAAGTTTACATTATAGTTATTTTCAAATCTTTGCTTATAAGTATTAAGAAATATCTAAATGGCTGCCATAATTTAAAGCTTTGGGGGTTTTTGTTTTGTTTTGTTTGGATCTTTTGGGGGCAATATGTTTTTGCTGGAATATGATGTCTGAAACCTTCTTGTGCTGGGAACACATGAAAGTTGTTGAAAAATGACAAGCAGTCTGTGCATGTCTTTGACGCTTTGTATCATTCTTAAGTGAACATTCAGTCATTGGACAATAAACAGTATTATCTAATAAAACTTTGTCTCCACTGTATTCAAGATGACTGTCACACAGACAGCTGATCTCTAATCTCAGTTAGAATAGACTTTAATTCTCTAAAACATAGCTGAACTGATGGTCATCCAGACTTTGCTCAGATACTTCAATTGAAGAACAATATGCTCCTTTCCAAGGTAACCAATTTCCCTTTTGAATAGTTCTAAATGTTAGAAAAATTTTCTGTCTCAAAGGAGACATTTCACTAAGGAACATTTGCATTAAATATACTTGGTGTGATATATCAGTAACTAGGAACATATAGTAAAGTTAACAAAATTTTATTAAGCAAGAAATGAATCAATAGTAATCACAACGATGGGTACCAAAAACACAATGAGTATATGGTAGAACAAACCACAATTGCCTCACTTATCTGGTGTAGACATAAAAAGACATAAAGAAAAAAGAAAGTGAGAAGAGCCCCTGACATGCCAGAATTTAAAGTATATGCATTTTATTCATTGATCAGCAAGATGCTTTGCAAAATCAACAGCTTGCTCTTAGTACCTATGTATTCTTACTTTAGACCACTGGTGTATAAAAATATGCTGCGGCGTGCTTGTAAGCTTTGCTGCTAAATTCTGAAACTCATCACCATACTCAGAGATGTCTCAGTTTCCAATCTCAGTTGTAGTTCACTGTCTGTTTTTCCCCAATCAATGTTTAAAAGGTCATATTCATGGTTTTAAGTCCTAGAGAAATAAGGAAAGAAAAGGAAGAAGGATGGGAAAAGTGAAGGAATCCCAAGGCCCAAGTAATGAGGTCTGGGGATCTGATTGCTTGGAAAATCTTATCAACACAAATATTTAGAAGGCAGTGATTCCCTTTTTGCCTAGAATAAAAAGTTTGAGAACCACTACTTAAGATACAATTAACAATAAAGCTTGATTATCTGATTTCCCAATCCCATAACTGAGTAGAAACAGCAAATTAAAAAGGAAGTGAAAAGAGAGCATGAGATGGGTACATAACTATGAAAGAGTTAATTTTCATTGATTATTCTATCTCATTTAAAAATAATTCCTTTTATTAGGTAATAACATTTATTGATTAATCAGAAATAAATACAAACAGGGCTTGTATATACCTCCTTGAATCAATCAAAGCCATTATTTGAGAAACTTTGTTATATACTAAGAACTTGTAAAATTAAAAAGGAGGAACTATCCGCAAACCATATATATATTCCTAAAGTCTGAAAGTGTAGTAGGAGTAGGAAAAGGGTCAAAAAAAAAAGTTAAGAGGGGATGAACCAGAAGTTTAGGGACAACCAGAAAAAGGAGAAGGTAAGATTGAGCTGTGGCTGAAATATTAAAGGAAAGTCACCCGCTCTGCAAACACTTCAGAGTTGAAGATTTGACCTTTTTCACCAGAAATGCCCACTTCTTCAAGGATTGAGGGAAAATGCCAGAGATAAGATTTGCTTTTTTCTATTTCCCTTAATACAGGCTGTCTGCTATTTTGTTACCCAGATGTTTCCAGTAACCTGAATTTTACCTCAACTACAAAGACATCTACTAGACATAAGTAGAAATATAAATTTAACACAATTAAGAACTTTATAAACTGGGAGTTTATATATCAAAGAAACTAATTGAATTCATAACTTTTTTTTTAAGGCAATGAGTGTTAAGTGACTTGTCTAGGATCACATAGCTAGTAAGTTTTTGAGGCTGAATTTAAACTTAGATCTCCCTGACTTTAAGGTTCTGCCATTTAGCTTCCCCTCATAACTTTTAATCCGAAATAAATTCCCTAAAACCACAGAAGAGCAAATCATTGTGAACCTTAGGAGACTGTTACATAGCTCTTAGATTTAAAGTGTGACACTTATAAGCAGTAAAAAGTGTCAACTGATAGCAAAGGACAAGAAAAAATTATACAAAGCACAATGACAATTCAGAAATTATAGCAATTCCTAATAGGTCTCAAGAGATTCTTAGGATATTACTGCATTATATTAAGTAGTTACAGTAACAAGCAATGGGCTTAGGGTTCAGAATGAGACATTTTTGTGTACAGTCATTGGGGGGATTTGTTTTGCTTGACAATGCATTGCTGTTATTAAAAAAAATTATCTTTTTCCCCCCCCAGGGAAGTGGGGGTGTATGCATGAGGGAAACTGTAGAAGAGAGAGAAATAGATTTGTTTTTTTAAAATGAGAGGTAAACAGTACAATGTTAAACTTTCAGATGAAGTGAGTGTATTAATGTTACTTTTTTGTTTTACTTTGTTATAACAGACCGTACAAAGTTTGGGGTAATTTGTAAATGTTTGTAATGTAAAAACAAAATACATCAATAAAACTGGGGAAAAAAAATAATGAAACTGAGTCATTAAGGAAAAAGTTAAATAGTACTCTTGAATCTCTGCTTTTTAAGAAATAGGACTTTTTTATGTCTAGGAAGTTTGAAACAAAATTTTGAAATGGGTAAAGGAGTAAGAGTCAATTCAATTATGTGGAATATTATTCCTGATTAAGGACATATTGCATACTATTTTTCCTTTTCTTTTTCTCTGTTTATTGTCTTATTGGGTAAGTACCAAGAGAACTTCCTTGTGTGGTACATCTACATGTAGTGGGGATAGATGTTTGGCTGAGGGAAAGTATTAGCATCTCTGGCTCCTTTACCCTAGTAGGCAAAGAACCCCCTCTGAATGTCTCTCAGAGTCTGCCTTTTTCTTTAGTCACCTGTCTTTAGGTTCTTTTAACCTGTTGTAGGGCAAAATGATAGAAACTTGCCACTGCCTTTGGGGAAGCTAAAATATTTTCGGCACAATCTCTTTTATTCAGCTGGAGTCCCTAGTTCCCAACATCAGAACTCTTCTCTCTTTTTATGTCATTAGGAGATCAGTCTCGCTCAGCTATTTTTCAGGAAAACACACACACACTCCAATATCTTAGAGCAACCATTTCTTTTTTGAGGGTTTTCCAAAAATTGAGGAATGGGTGATAGGTTGTGTAAAATGGTAACGGACGGGAACAAAATATTCACTATTGCTATTCTCAGCAAACAGAGGGCATTACGGGGGGGGGGGGGGAGAGAGAGAGAGAGAGAGAGAGAGAGAGAGAGAGAGAGAGAGAGAGAGAGAGAGAGAGAGAGAGAGAGAGAGAGAGAGAGAGAGAGAGAGAGAGAGAGAGCGCTTTTTATTGACAAACTGTAGTCTTGAATATTTTTCCAGGGAACAATCTTGCCCTATTGTGTCTTCCCTTCTTCATGTCACCACAGATCCTTACCTTCTTTTTTTCCCTATTATACTTAATTCAAGGAATGGAGTATGTCATATAGATATATCTGCTAGTCCTCACTTTAACCATTTTAGCATCACACAGCTTGAACTGGGTGGCTGAGAAATTTAACTGTACTATTTTTAAAGTTGCCTATGCTCTTTCCACTTACTCTACAAAGAGGACTGCAAAATCCCTTTGCTAAACAATTCCAGCATTGTCCAATAGCCATTATAAAAAAATAAACAGAAACCCTCCAATTAACCTAAAAGATAATCCTTCCATTTTGCAATTTAGACAGTTCTTAAATTATGTCAGAAAACATCACCAATACTCAATTATAAATTTCATCATGGAATTTGTGCTTTTGCCACACAATGTAGGCTACATTGTAAGATCCTTACAAAGACTAATTAGTCTCTTCTTTATGACAGTTCTATAAAATATATACCCTTTATGATAAAGTGGTGTTTCTCATACCTTCTTTTTGGGATAAAAAGCAAATTGTAAGAAATTTAGAGAATTGGAAAAATATCAGGGATCTTGAAGCCAGAAGAGCCATGTGAATTTGAGGCAGTAAATTCACCTTCTTGACCCTAATATGTAAAATGATGGAAGCCAAGGTCCCTTCCAACTCTAAAGGATCCTCTGAGAACCATGATAAATGATTTAGTGTGAGTCATCATTTCATTCTTAGAGAAAAAGCACGGAAAGGCAGATACTAGAGTTCTAGTTTGGACTTCTGTACTAATTCATTGATCTTTAAAAAGTAACTTAATAAAGATGATATATGCTTTAAAATATTATATAAAATATATGCGATATTATAAGTACTCTGTATGTACTTTATTTAAAGTATCTCATTTAAAGGAGGGTCCTACATATATTATGACCATTTTACAGATGATAAAAATAAGACACAGGTTAGCAGACACAGGTTAACTGACTTGCCCTGAATCACACAACTAAAGGGTATGATAGAACTGGATTTAAATCTTTTAGACTCCAAGTCCAGCATTTGATTTCCTCATTTGTAAAAAATAAGTGTGAGTGTATGTTGGAAGAAAGCAGTGTTCTCTAAGGGTCTTTCTGGGTCTGACATTAATAATAAATGAAATAAAGGTGATGCAACAGGCTATATTTTTCTAAATGTACTTTCAAAACATTATTTAACATCTTAACCAAGACTTAATCATTCATCACTCTCCAGAGGCAATATCATCCTCTTGTCTCCTTTAAGCCTTGCCCAGAATCCAAATGATCAGGAATTGGAATTGAAACATGCACTGTCATTCCTTCTAAAACATCTGTGAATTCCTCCCCAAATTACTGCTTTAGTTTTCTTTACAAAGTTCAGTCGCGTCATGTGAAATTCCGATCTTATATTCAGAGGTGCTAGATGAGCTTTAATCTACTAAGCATCTTACAGCCTTTCAGCCTGATACCAAATGACTCAAGAAGAAGCATATTTTTCTAATGGCTGAAATGCTTTATTTGGAATGGACCATGTGACATAGTTAGTAACCTAGCATCTATGAAATTAAACACAGTGGAAGGTTAAGTCAATGATTTTCTGCTTCTTTCCTTCGTGGTTGAAGTTGAGATGTTGCTACAGCAAGCATTTCAGCAGGATTCGGTGACACTGAGTTGGCCAAAGTAAGCAGGTTGTTCTGGTAGTTTGCCAAAGTTCACAGGCTGCCTCTAAATAATATAAAAATGTAAAGAGTGATTTATGCAATTTGCCATGTTGCATAACAATAATAAGTAATCAATCAATCAATCTCTGAAACTGGAGAAATTTCTAATATTGATGAAATCCCAAGGAAAATCCCTGATCATTTACATTTGCATCTTTCATACATTATCTAATTTATCTCAAAACACCACTGGAGGTAGGTGCTGATTAATACTAACACTATTATTACCACTTACTGGAAACTGAGGTTCAGATAGATATGAACAATTTGCCCAGGATCAGAGAGCTAGTAAAGAGTTGAGCTCAGATGCCTAGGATTGGCTTTGGATACTGACATTTGAGAAGAGGAAGAGTTGAACATGGAACATTTCATAGTTAAGAAATCCTAGAGACATCTTACCAGATGACTATCTTTCTTCATTCACCAGTTTCTTGAAGGCCATTAGGAAAGGCAAACTCAGCTACCATAGCAGTCAATTCCAGTTTTAGATAGTTATAATTGCTGATATTAAACTAAACATTTTCCTGACATCAAATCAAAATCTGTCTCTTTGTAACTTCTACCCCTTGCAGATTGACCATCATGATTAAGTCATGATTGATTGGGGCGGGCTGCAGTGGGGAAGATACTGAATTAGAAAATAAGGCTCTTGATTTCAAAGAGTTTATCATCTAATTGTGAAGTCTGAATGTCAATCCACAAAATCAGCCAAATTGTATTAAGCAACTGCTATGTACTAAGCACTGAGCTAAATGCTGGTGATACAAAGAAAGACAAGACAGTTCTTTTTTAAGAGCTCACAGTCTAATTCCGGAGACAACATGGAAACTACGAGACATACAGGATACAGTGGAGATAATTAGCAGCACTAGCACGGAACTGCGTTTGCAAAGGCTTTTTGGAGAAGGTAGGATTTTAGTTAAAACATGAAGAAGCCAAGATGAGGAAGGAACATAGTTTAGGCATGCTGAATAGCCAGCGAAAATGCCCAGAGCTGGGGATGGAGTGACTTGTTTGAAGATAACTAGGAAGTCAGCGTCACTATATTGCGTAGAGGAGGCGGTGGGGAGCAGGATAAAAGTACACAAGAAAGGTAGTTCCTGGGAAGGGAAGAAGTCCCGGACACTGGCGTAGAAATCACGTGCTCTGCGGCAAGGAGCAGGAAGGGGAGGGGGAAGAGAAGGGAGGACTCCAGTGACAAACCCAGAGAACGGAAGTGTGAGCAGACTCGAGCCGCCTACCCAAACGAGAGAGGCTCCGCCTCTTAAAGGAAAACGTAACTCTCGACCACAGCCGCGGAGAGCTCCAAGGACTGGGCGCTTTTAAGTCCTGCTGCTGACACGTGTTTGAAGCGCCGCCGGAGCCCCGGATGGTGCGTGTGAGGGCCCACGAGCTAGTGGAGCGCGCCGCGCCGCTCCTGACAGACTGACAGACCCCCCCCCTCCCCCTGAAGCCCCCTGGGTAGGTTGGGGCGCGGGGAGTTGGGGGTAGAACGAGGACGACGGTTGGCTGCGACGACCGAGGACAGTTGGGGGCCCGCAGCGACGGGAGGGGTCGTTGCTTTGCTGTAGGGCTGTGGCCGCGGTCTCTTGCCTCCGGAGGTTGGGGTCGGAGGTCTGGTTGGTGTACTCTCTGTTCCTGCTCTGCGGGTGGGTGGAAGCAGTGGAGAGAGAGTTGCCTCGGCTACAGGGCCTGAGACATCGCTTCTTTCCTAGGCCGGTAGAGCCAGCACTGCGGCCGAGGTTGAGGTGGGCGGCGAGGATGCTGCGCTGGGTCCCCGTGAGGACTGACCGGGGGTGGGGGAGGGAGAGTGGAACAGGCCGGCCTCGCAGGTTCTCGGGGTACGTGGCGCACTCTTATCCACGGGGCCTCCAGGAATCAGCGTGGTCTGGAGTGCGCCGGGGAACTGTGACGATGGATTGTGTCCCGTGTCCCCCCCTCCCCACCCCCAGACCTTGTGCATGCGGGAAAGATTCAAGGATGGGCCAAATCGCCCGCGTGCTCCCGTGATGGGGGAGGGGAACGTTTTTCGTTCCGGACTTGGGGTTCCGTAAAAGACTTAACTGGATGCTCTGGTGAGGCCAGAGCTCCTTGTGGAGCTTCCATGTTTCTGGCAGGTCAGATATATGCCTGGATTCTTAATGTCCACCTACTTCCTTGGTCCGCAGGCCTGCGCTCTAGACTTAGGCTTTTGCTGCACGGTTTGCTTTTAGGACTGTTGCCCAGGAACCCCGGCCTGAAACTTCTCTTGTTCCCCAGATTCCCTTCATTCTCCAATCAAGCACTAAAATCGATTCTAGGGATGCTAAGGTGGTAGAGAGCACATCTTCTTTGGAATCAGAGACAGCAAGGAGGAAAGCCTATTTTTGGTACTTAAGATCCATGCATGCCTCTAGGAGCAACATTGATGGGAGCAATAGCCAGGACTTTTTGTTTGTTTGGTTTCTGGGAGGTGACTTTAAAGGGAGAAAAGTTTTCAGTTTAGTGGGGGGACACTCTAAAAATGTGAAAGTAAATCATTTAAAAACTCCAAGTATTTTGAGAGAAGAAATAAATTTTAAATGCTTGTGATGTGCTAAGTGCTTTTCCAAATCATTTCATTTGATTTAAGAACATTATTTTTTCTGGGAAAGTCACCTTTTTTTCATAGTAAACATTTATTTCTGATGTGTTTTTCCTAGTACATATTGCTTATAAGGGGCAGTTGTCAGCTATTTTTAGGATGAGTAGATTTCTTCTACTTGTCAGCATGGCTTCCTAGAGCAGTGCCAGGTAGCAGACCAATATAAAATTAAGATTCCAGCAGCTTTATTGTGGATATGGAAATGTCTTAATTTGCCCTCCTTCCAGTATGGTGTTTGGGTCTCTTTTGGAATGTAGTAGAATCTCAACATTTCTTAAAGCTAGCCCTGGATAGGGTATGAATTTTTTTCTATATTGTTAATCCTCTCCTTGAGTGCAAGTAGCAGGTGAGAGTATTTGACACATGGCAGTTGGGAAGGACCCAGAAATGTCAGCCTTGAGCATATATTGAACTTCTTTGTCTTCAGTGGAGGACAATATAGTCTTGAAAAGAAAATTGTATGTCTAATTCGTGGATCTTTTGAATATGCTAAGCTAAGCAATTTATCATTGGTTAAGCAGGATCACTGAGTTTTTCCTCATTGAAATTTTATACTTTAGTGATAAATTGACATTCCAGTATAACTTTATTTAAAGTAAAACTCTTTAATGTGTAGAACATTTTCATAAGTTTTAATGTGTGAAATTAAAGTGTATTTTTAAAAAAGCAGTGCTGATTTGACTTTGCAGTCTGCAGAGGGTGGGTCATTTGTTCTTCAGTTCCTAAAGTTTCTGCTATAGTTTGTGAAATAAATATTGAAGTTGAATAAATATCTTAGTTAAGATTTATCAAATCCTAGATTTAGAAAGGAAAAACATAGTTCTTTATCCTCAGGGTAATGGGGTTCTCTCTGTTTATTTACTTGTTTTTATCTAGAACTCAAGTAATTCACCTCCTTGAATTAAGTGACTCAAATGAAATAATATAAAATGCTTTTCATATTTTAAAGCAACTGCAGTAAATGCCAGCAGATAGTATCCTCGGGTAGTATTCCTTGTATTTTTCAGATTAATTGAAAGAACATATAAGTTACTGTATCTGTTAACTTTTAATCTTTTCAAATGAAATTGATAGAAGATAGATTCTGGCAAATGACCTTGCCATTTTTTTTAGTATCTTCTTCATTTGAGGCAACCTTTTTGGACAAAGGTTGATATGAACGGGGCACAAATTAGTATCCAGTCCCCATTGCGTTCACATTTCATCATCTTCAATTTTTGAATTGTTTTTTAGCTTTCATATACATAGTAAATGATCAGTAATTTTGTATTTTAATATACATCGTAAATGATCAGTACATTTGTGGCCTGCAATGGAAGTTAACTGTTAGAAAGGAGTAGGAGTAATTGAAGTTTGGTTAATAATTTTCTGAGCATGCCTTAGTTTTTTATACTGTGGATTCTGATGGTTGATAATGTTTTGGCAGTTTTGAAGAAGAGGAGCTTTCTAATTCAAGGGCAGAGGATTTGTCTAGTTGAAGTAGTCTTCCTCCATAATCTGATCAGATGCTACTGCAGCAGCTGGTCTAAATTCTAATATTTCAGGTGAGCCTGTAAAGGTGTCTCTGCATTCTGTTACTGCTTCAACTTTTTTTGCATGTTAACCTGCACTTTTCGAGGGCTTTTGAAGACTGTCCTATAGAACCAGTATCTTGTTTAATAAATTCAAAAAGCTGACTTAATAAGTTTAAAGAAATATATATGTATATATAGTTGCACACAAACACATACAGATATTATGTCTATATAGGGTGTTCCAAAAGTTGTATGGTTTCAAGCTACTAAAATTCCACATTCTTTTAAGCCAATATAGGAAAGGAAATCCATGTAAAAATAGATCATCCATATTGCTGTATTCTAGCTTGACCTTGAAATAGCATCAAAATGGAGGGTATTTAGTTGGTGTTTATAATATCAAGCTACATTCCTGTGCTCAATGGAATTTCTCAGTATAGAGTTTCCTCATTAGTTTTTTATAAATGTAAATTCAAGGAATTTTTGAATCCCACCTAGCTAGTATAGTTTACTTTAAGTAACATTTACTTAATACTTGGTAAATTCAGTTGTTTCCCTGACTAGTGTAAGAAAAGAGAAAGAGGAGGAAAAAAACAGTACCATGAATGTAACATTTCTAGAATTTATCTCCTCATGGGTATCTGAATTGATTTTATAAGTAACTATTTGACAAGGAGATTTTGGGATAGATTTGTTTAAATGTACCCATTTTGCCAATCCTATTGAAGTTCCTTCCTTACTCCCACTCTTTTTTTGGAGGGATAGTGGTAATTAACTTTATAAACAGATTGGTACCTTTCTGTTTCAAATTGACCAATTTCTACCAGGGATCACTAATCTTCTTGTGCTGGTTAGCTTCTCTATATTTTTGAAAAAAATTGCAAGATTATAAAATATTCATTTTGAAATCTGACCTCATTGGGTTATTTATTTTCCTTACCAGTTTGTTACTCTGGTTTGTATTTCTTTTGTGAAGCTGATAATTGATGATCCTAGGTGGCTTATGCAAATAATTACTTAATGATCTGTAATGATCATTGAGAAGAGTTTAAGGGAAAAAGTTTAATGAAAGTTTTCCAGACATTATTTATTTATTACTCTGTCTCTCCCTCTTTACTTTCAGTGATGCACCATGCCAATTGTTGATAAGTTAAAGGAAGCTCTGAAACCTGGTCGGAAGGATTCAACAGATGATGGCGATCTGGGGAAGCTCTTGGCTTCTTCTGCGAAAAAGGTCCTTTTACAAAAGATAGAGTTTGAGCCTGCAAGCAAGAGTTTCTCTTACCAATTGGAATCCCTAAAGAGCAAATATGTGCTATTGAATCCCAAAACAGAGTGTTCCAGTCGCTACAAAAATTGTGAGGAGACACAGATCAGGAGACAGAGTAAGTAGTAAATTTGGAATCAGAATAATTCAGAGAATGATGGATTTGAATAAGATCTCTACCCCTGTTCCGTAGAAGTAATTATATAGTATTTGTTGTAGGGGAAAAAGAAGAGAATTCCTACATTTCAGGTAGGTTATTTTCTTTCTTGT